>NC_063195.1:5341024-5516024 GCF_017589495.1 Alosa alosa | reverse complement strand
ACATCACATAACAGAGTGGTCCAAACCTCTCACCATCATAACATCACATAACAGAGTGGTCCAAACCTCTCACCAACATCACATCAGTAACAGAGTGGTCCAAACCTATCACCTACATCACATCAATAACAGAGTGGTCCAAACCTCTCACCATCATAACATCACATAACAAAGTGGTCCAAACCACTCACCATCATAACATCACATAACAGAGTGGTCCAAACCTCTCACCAACATCACATCACATAACAGAGTGGTCCAAACCTCTCACCAACATCACATCACATCACATAACAGAGTGGTCCAAACCTCTCACCATCATAACATCACATAACAGAGTGGTCCAAACCTCTCACCAACATCACATCAGTAACAGAGTGGTCCAAACCTCTCACCTACATCACATCAATAACAGAGTGGTCCAAACCTCTCACCATCATAACATCACATAACAAAGTGGTCCAAACCTCTCACCATCATAACATCACATAACAGAGTGGTCCAAACCTCTCACCAACATCACATCACATAACAGAGTGGTCCAAACCTCTCACCAACATCACATCACATCACATAACAGAGTGGTCCAAACCTCTCACCATCATAACATCACATAACAGAGTGGTCCAAACCTCTCACCAACATCACATCAGTAACAGAGTGGTCCAAACCTCTCACCTACATCACATCAATAACAGAGTGGTCCAAACCTCTCACCATCATAACATCACATAACAAAGTGGTCCAAACCTCTCACCATCATCACATCACATAACAAAGTGGTCCAAACCTCTCACCGTCATAACATCACATAACAGAGTGGTCCAAACCTCTCACCAACATCACATCACATAACAGAGTGGTCCAAACCTCTCACCATCATCACATCACATAACAGAATGGTCCAAATCTCTCACCATCATAACATCACATAACAGAGTGGTCCAAACCTCTCACCAACATCACATCGCATCACATAACAGAGTGGTCCAAACCTCTCACCATCATAACATCACATAACAGAGTGGTCCAAACCTCTCACCAACATCACATCACATAACAGAGTGGTCCAAACCGTCATGTTCCTCAGCTCTCTCTGCTGGTTCCCTCTCAGTATGGGGGGGTCAAACACTGCTGCTGCACCCAGAGATCTCCAACATGGCTGCTAACTCATGAACACGGTGGCTACCTGCTAACCTGCTAACTGACCCATGGAGCCCATCTCCCAGCAGTCACTCCCATGGAGGTCAACTCTGATGAAACTACTCAGCCACTTTTCACTCAGAGAGAGCATGTGCTATAGTGCTGCTGCTGACACCTGAACTATAAGGAGGCTGGAAACCCATGTTGGCCCAGACTAGACAGAACCACCAGTGTGTAAGATTTGTGCGTTATAAATTAACTGACCCTGACTGACCTTGCCTGAACCGATTGGTTTATGAAGACAAGTTGGCCAGCATCACAGAATCCATCATCTTGGACTGGTGGTTTGGATTTGTTTGCCTCTGTATTGCTTCTACAGTATCCCATGTTTGGCCTTCACTACTGGATTGTACTGAGGAATTTTTCAGGTTAATTGTGTAAAATCCCCCCTCCTACCTACTCTACACCTATGCATTGTACTGTGTCTTTAAGGAAACAACCGCAACACTAAAGGATGGGCTTTAGTGAAATATGCGTATGAAATCTAACAAGCTTTCCATTTCTTGTTGGTATACCAATCAAGATATCTCAGAAATAGAACAGATGGTTGAGATTTCTCCTGTAAATATTGTGACCCTGATGGTGAAGCCGGTTCTCATAACTAAATCAGGGCTGTGCAGGTAGCCCATGCTGTGCTGAGGTCAGTGTTGTGTGTCTTGGGCAGTTTATCCAATAGCACCAGAGGACAAAGGCTGACTCCACATCTGCATGGTACCTCATGTAGTCCCTCTGGTATCAGTGTATCCCACCTTTGAGTTCTGTGCTCATGATTACAGTTAAGGAGGTGCTTGTAGACAACAGCATGAAGTGCCTGTACAGCTCTTGGACATGAGCCATATTTGATGTAGCAGCTAGTTGAAGCACTACAGACAGAGAAAAAACAATGTCAAATTTTGCATTATTGTTTTCAAAAAGTTGACAGATTTGGCAAGAATTAACCGTCTGTATGAAGTAGTTTTGAAAAGCTATCCACAAGGTCAGGCTGTGGAAATATTTCTTAGTACAGTTTAGGTCAGACAAGACAACAACTCCAGCATCTACAGTATTAAATGCACATACAGTAGTTATGACTTGATTCTGTACAAACATAACACATTTTCTACCAGTTTTATAGGTAGCTCTTTCTCATCCCATTTGATATTTTCAGCTGGAAAGTGGAGCTGGTGAAACAGGCAGAGGATGGACTTTTTAATGTTGGGGGTGGGCTTGTACAGTAGACAAGCTAGAGACACATAGAAAACATGGATATATAAATGGTTCATAATATGCCCCTTTAAGAGAGAGTTAACAAAGAAAGCCTTCGACATAGATAGATAAATAGATACTTTATTGATCCCCAAGGGGAAATTCAAGGTCTCAGTAGCAAACAGACATCACACACAACATGCTCTTACAGCAGAAAGGGTAAATATAAGTATATACACATAACAAAACTCCACTGTACAATAGAGAAATTAGAAGATAAGACAAACTAACAAAACTAATACTAAATATACTATATAAATTAAATTAAAAAAAATCCACAGTGTGCTTGAGGATGATCAAGCATGAGATGCTTCCAGTGACAGGGCCGGGACTGGCCTGTAGTTCTGTGTGCATGGTAAGGTGCTCAAGAGAGTGAGTGTCATGGTGAAGGTGCAAAAAGCAGTCCAACAGTAGTCTAACAGTGCAACAGTGCAAGAATAAGGTCTAGAGGCCAGCATAAATAATATGGACAAATAAGAGAGTAATGTATCATGTAGACAAGGTAATATAAAAACTATGTAAAAACTATGTCAGTGCAATAGGTTGATGTAATAGGGATACAGCCATTCAGTATTGTAGCAGAAGCCATTGGTCATGAGTGTAGCAGTAAAACAGTAGTAAGACATTAGGCTGTGGACAGTAGTAAAACAGTAGTAAAACAGTAGTGGGCAGTCAGTACTTAAACATTGAACAGTTCAATGGCCCTGGGGACAAATTACTTCCTCAGTCTTTCAGTTGTGCATGGCAGTGAGCGAAGTCTCCAGCTGATCAGGCTCTTTTGCTTTATAATAGTGCTGTGGAGTGGGTGACATTCATTGTCCAAGATGTTGATCAGTTTGTTCAGGGTCCTTTTATCTGATATTGAAGTGATGCACTCAAGTTCAGCTCCCACGACAGAGCCAGCTTTCCTTACTAGCCTGTCTAGTTGCCCAGCATCCTTCTTCTTTGAGCTTCCTCCCCAACATACCACAGCATAGAAGAGGACGCTGGCAACAACAGACTGGTAAAACATCCTGAGGAGCTTACTGCAGACATTGAAGGACCGCAGCCTCCTCAGGAAGTACAGCCTGCTCTGCCCTTTCTTGTAGAGTGCTTCAGTGTTTGCTGACTAGTCCAGTTTATTGTCCAGTTGTAAGCCCAGATACTTGTAGGTATTTACCACCTCCACATTGACCCCATCAATGGAGACTGGTAGCAGAGCGGGCTTAGACCTGCGGAAATCCACCACCATCTCCTTGGTCTTAGAAGTGTTGAGTTGGAGGTGGCTGAGTTTGCACCACTGCACAAAGTTCTCCACCAGGCTCCTGTATTCATCCTCCTGCCCATCCCTGACACACCCCACAATTGCAGTATCGTCAGAAAACTTCTGCATGTGGCATGACTCAGTGTTGTAGCAGAAGTCAGATGTGTACAGGGTGAACAGGACTGGAGAGAGCACAGTTCCCTGTGGAGCTCCGGTGCTGCTGATCACAGTGTCTGCGAGACAGCTCTTCAGTCTAACAAACTGTGGCCGCTCGGTCATGTAATCTGTAATCCAGGATACCAGGTGAGCGACATGTGAGTATGTTATGAACAACAGCAGCCTGTATGACTTTAGACTGTCTGCATAAAGTCTGTTTCAGCTGTAGCTCACAACAACATGCAGAGCCGGACAGTAACGGAGTACATTTACTTGAGTACAGTACTTGAGTACAATTTTGAGGGATCTGTACTTTACTCGAGTATAATTTTTGGGGAGTACTCATGACTTTACTCAAGTACATTTGAGAGGCAAATATTGTACTCTTTACTCCACTACATTTCTATCCATAACCGTGAGTACCCGTTACTTCTTCTAAAAAAAAGGAAAAAAAGAAAAATCTCGGAAATCCTCAATTTGTTGTTTCCCTCTCAAACGTGATTGGATTGTGCAGGCGCCACTGATTGGGACAGCCTATCAGCAATCACCTTCAGCTTTCTGCCAAAGTCAACTCCATGGTCAGATTTAGATAAGAGACAAAACCATGGACGAAACAATGGATGAAGACGCAGCAGGTCCATCCTGGGAATGTGCCAACCTGTGGCCCCACCTCGCCAGACTATTTCAATTTTTTCTGAACAAGTTAATGATAGTTTTCGCTTCAAGTGTTTCAATTACAAAATAGTATTTTGTATTTGAAATACGTATTTTAAGTACATGTATTAGAAATACTGCCCAACCAACATCCCTGGCAACATGGTAAAAAGATGAAAATGACTTGATTTTACTTTCAATTCCTTTTACATTCTCCAAGGTATTAACATTAACATTTTTCATAACTCCATGTAGGATGTTTCTGTACATAAATGTAAGCACTGTGGCAGTAGTAATGCAATATTTAGAAAATGTACTCTTGTACTCTCAATACTCAAGTACTTTTAAAAACAAGTACTTCAGTACTTTTACTTAAGTAGACATCTGACTGTTGTACTTTTACTTATACTTGAGTAAAATTTAGCAAAGGGTATCTGTACTTTTACTCAAGTAATGAAGCTGTGTACTCTGTCCGCCTCTGACAACATGTTTTCAACCGCTAGGTTTAAACAAATACAGTAATCAGTCTGGAACTAGATGTACCACATAGTGGTTCAAAATATGATCACCAAGTTTCATGTGCCCAGGGTGTTTCCGTGTCCTGGGATTCATTGACCAAAAATTCAGGAAGTTGATGACGGGGGAAAAAAAACCCTTTGACATCCCAATTGCTGCTCTGACATAAAGTCACATGTTTGCCATTTCAACACAATGCCATTTAAAATGACACTACAATTTAGTATTATGGATTATTGAACTATAAACTATTTTAATATTATGGCAAAGCATACTAAAGATGAGAGTGCTTTTCATTATGCCACACAGTGTGTAGTTTGTTAAAAAAAAATCTGGTAATATGAATGAAGTGTGTGCCATTTGGTGCAAAAGTTTTATTTTGATGATGCTATATGGAGTTTTGGTTGCAGTGCTTCATTTTGCAGTATATGACGGGTGTAGCAAGCATGGGGGTTAAGGGTGTTATAACATATATACTTTTGCTGAAACACAATTCTCTCCCCCCCTCTTTTTTGTCAGATTGAAACAACAGTGAATTATTATAATGACTCAAGCAATCACCAGTTTGAGAAGCGGGGGACACAGACAACAATACAAGGCACACACAAGGGTAGTCAACAACACATGTACCATTCACTCAAATGGTGGTTACACTCACACTCACACAGACAAGAAGGGTCACACGAGAGGCAAACATCCATAAACAGTAAATAAAGGCAAAGACACACACAACTACCCGCCCAAAGTTATCCTGGAACCCCAGCTGCAGTGCATTGTGGGAGCCCGTAGCCACACCCACAATAACCCCGCCCCCAAAGTTATCCCAGAATCCTAACTGCAGTGCATTGTGGGAGCGAGTAGCTTTAGTCCAAGACACCGATGTTACAATATCTAAATAAACGTTCCCGTAAGAGTTGGAACCGTATCTAATACAATTGGCATACTGTATGTAAGTATGTAATGTATTTAAGTCACTTTGGATGAAAAGTGAAATGAAATGAATGAAAGCTAAATGAATAAATGTAAATGTTCTAACATTCTGAGGTGGGCAGGGGGGCCCTTTTCATGTCTGGGCCCAGGGGCTCATAATCCGTCCGTGATGCCAAGGGGTATAAATACTAATTCTTCTCATTTGTTGCTTTAACAGTAGACTATTAACGGCATGGTTTTATTTGCATAATATATGTAAAGAAAATGTAGGGAGTTGTGTATAATTTGGCTTATTGGATTATTTCACTGCCCTATCCCAGAACCCCTCCCACTTTTAAAAAGCTTGATACGCCACTGGTATATAAGATATTTCGCAGTTTGGGTGTGTGGTTTTGTGAATTGTGTTAAGTATTTTGATAAAACGAGCCTAGTTTGCAAAATTATATTTTAGCAATTCGAAACAAACTGTATTGTTAACTGGACAAAATGTGGATTTCGGTCTGAACTTCTTTAAGGAAGCATCAGGGGTCTCAGATTTTTGTGGAAAGATTTATGGTTTGTTGGCACAAAACCGATGTTTCAGTTTTTCTCAATTGCTTTGACCTGCTTAAATAAACTGTTTGGTATTCATTAACACCTTCTTTGCACAGCAGAAGTTATCTCTTGCAAATGTGCTCACACATTTTCATTTCAGTTCTCATACCTTTTTGCAAAATAGATAACATAGATTATTTATTCAAAGACCCCAAACTCTTTTGATTTTCCTGTGCTAAACAAACAGAAAACATCTATTCACAGGTGGTAGAGATTCCTTGCGTAAGTCTGAATCTCTGATACACCTGTGTGAATCTCCTCAATCAGCGATCATTCATTATCCATAAGAGACACAATGTCTGTTTGGTGTTGCTATTTGCAAGTGTGGATCTAAGGCACATTTAGAGAAAGTACTGTATTGCCTATAGTTGATGAAGAAAACAGTACAAAAGCTGACAAATCCAGGTGTTTACTGTAGGTCTATTTTGTTGTCCAGTGTGTAATGATTGATTAAAATCACATAGTGATTTGACTACAAGATGTGTTGTTTGAAGGCAAAATTTGCTTTTGCTGCATGTTTTAAATGTTTTGAGAGAGCAAAATGTGTAATTTTGGCCAGAGTGCTTTTGTTCAGACCCGTGTGTTACTGTTTTGAAAACGTGGAGTCAGAGTTGACACAAGCATTCCCCTCGCATCGTTTTCCGCCTGTGTGGGGCCTTTGATTCCTGTGTTGAGGGGAGTCTAAAAAATGTCTTGTCTCGTTTGAACCATCGTTAGCATATTCGTCTTATTCATGTGAATTCATATTTGTGTTCTGACTGTTTCCACCTAGTGAGACACTGAGATGAGTGAAGAGGCCGAGGGGGCTGCAGGTCACAGGAGACCAGAGTCTGCACTACACAGCTGTGTAACCATGGAGACTGATGATAATACTGTTAGCATGAACAAAGCATCAACACGGACCAGTGCAGGGTGGGTACATAATGCATGGACACACACACACACACACAGGGTACAGAAAGCATGAACACACACACACTCACACAAAGGGTGTGTTCGAAACGGGTAAAGTTGCTGCCTTTTAAGATATCTAACTGGGGAGCAAGGCAGCAAGTGCGGTTCGAAACCGAAAAAAAACAAATTCTGCTGCCTTTTAAGATATCTTAGAATTCCCAAATAACGGTCATTTTTGAAGGCAGCATCGATGCACACTTCATGCTGCCTCCTACCCATAATCCCTTGCGGCAACGTCTGAAACAGCTGTGAAAGGTAAACAAACATGGCGGATGACATCGGTAATGGCTGCTGAATCTGTTTAAAATGTCATTTGTGTGATCTTATTTTGCTTAGATTTGCAGATTACAGATTAGAAATAAACAATTTACTATCTGATTATGCCATTGTTGTAACCATTAATAGCGTCTGGTCTGATATATCTGCCGGCCGTAAAACTAATTTATACCGTTAGCCTGCTAGCTTACGTAAGCTAATTTAGTTTAACGTCAGGCCTTTGCTAACGTCATACCGTAGTGTTAACCAAAGATTCTAGAGTGCTACGCTCATTTTTAAAAGATGCATTTAATCCAAATTCATGTCTAGTGAGACAGCTCTCTATGTAGGGAGGGAGGCAGTAGGCAGCTGTCTCCCGTTTGGAACACACCCAATGAGTAAGAGTAAATAACTGAAACCCAGTTGCTCCACCTCTATGGAGCAGACCATATAAAGAAGACCATTCCCTAAACGCTGGTAAAGTGACTTCTGTGTGTGAGTGAAGCATAAAGTCATTAATGTTGACTCTGTGTGTGTGTGTGTGTAAGAGGGGGTGGCAAGTCATGTCAAATCAAGTTTATTTATATAGCACATTTCATACACAGAGGTCATTCAATATGCTTTGCATAAATAAAAGCAAACAGTAATATCTCATAAAAGCATAGAAGGTCAATAGTTAAATAATAGTTTAAAAAGTAAAGAATAAAAAAGAAAACATAAAACACACAAGGTAATGTTACATAAAAGCATAAAAGGGCAATAGTGTAAAAGTGTTTAAGTGTAAAAGTAATCATTTAAAGATTACTCAGTGATAATGCTCTTAGTCAGTATGGAGTACGGTAATTTATGTTGAGTTCATATCTTGTGTCTCCTTTTGTTTGCAGACCACAGACACATAGACCTCCATCTCCAGTGCCCAGCAGTGTGTCCATGAAGAGTGATCAGTCCATGCCTATTCCTCCTGTATTCAGCAGTGAACATGTCCCATCAGGACTAAAGTGAGTTTAGACATAAGTGAAGTCATGTATGGAGATACTCTCTCTCTCACACACACACACACATGGAAAACATAAATAGCTGAAACACAATTGCTCCCCTTCTATGGAACAGACCATATAAACATGCATACAAATAGGTGGTGGCAGCAGAGACCATTCACTAAACACTGGTAATGTGACTTCTGTGTGTGAGTGATACAGTAAATCATTAATGTTGACTGAGTGTGTGTGTGTGTGTAAGAGGAGATGAAAAAAAGCATAAAAGGGCAATAGTGTGTGTGTGAGAGAGAGAGAGAGAAAGAAAATTAATTTGATTGTCTTATTCCATGTCTATGCAGTGAGCTCAGTACTGATCTGACTCAGGATCAGTCCAGGTGTGGAGTGTGTGAGCAGGTACTGAGGGACCCAGTCATCACCACCTGTGGACACAGTTTCTGCAGGCAGTGCATCAGCAGCTACTGGGAGCAGCCTGGACTACCAGGAGACCAAACCTGTCCCCAGTGTGGGAAGACATGCAGAACCCAACCTCCTCTACAGCCTCCTCTAGATGAACACACAGATATGAGCACACAGGGTGAACACACAGGCCTGATCAACAGCAGAAGACACCTGCACACTGAACATACACCAGGCAGAAAGAAGGAACTAGGTGAGTAGACATTTTGGCTTTTTAGACATTTTATTGATTGTATCTGTTTTTCTGAGAATTAATGTTAATAAACAGAGTAATTACATTTATTGTAAAATATTAATGATTACAGTCCTGTTTTACAGTGAGTTAATACTCATGAATAGTTTCAGTATTTTTGTTTAAATAAATTTTCAGAGAGAGACACAAATAGATAAAACATGTTGATGTATCAAGTTGGAATACCTGTTGGTGTATTGGGTACTTTTAGGACTCATATTAAATTGAACATTCACCCTCCATTTTCTCACTGAAATGTAACATTATGAAATTGCTGCTTGGAATGTTCGTATGAGACATTTCAATGCAAAATGGGTGACATTACTAACTGTAAAGTGTATGGCAAGCCGATTGAGCATTTATTCTGATGTCTTGATATCAGGCATAATTGTCATGTACATGTAAGCCATTTTTGTCAACAAGTTAACTAATGAGCCATGTTTGTGTGAACTAGTTATCTAGTGAGGGCCAAAATATGCACAGTAGTTAACTAGTGGGAGCCAAAAGGCTCACTAGTTAACTAGTGAACAAATTTTAGCTTCACTAGTTAACTAGTGAGAGCCAGAAATGTCTACTAGTTAACTAGTAAAGGCCAAAATGCATACCAATCAGCTAGTTGAAGGCTTTTGTGTCTCACTAGTTAACTAGTGACAGCCAAAAATGTGCACATGTTTACTAGTGAAGGCAAAACACCTCACTAGTTAACTAGCTGCAGTAGGTCAATGTCACTAGTTAACTAGTGAACCATAAATGGCTTACTAGCTAGCTAGGTGATGGCAGTAGGCTCACTAGTTAACTAGTTGATGCATCATTTGTCCAAACTAGTTAACTAGAGGTCATAAATGTATACCAGTAAACTAGTTCAAGACAAAATTCACACTAGTCAAGTAGTGGTGCAGAATTCAAATTAGGAGCCAAAGAATTCTGGAAATTGAGGCTTTCTATTGGCTCCCTATGTCCAAATAGAACATGATAACCAATCACATGTCACGAAATCCCACCCACAACATTTGCATGTGGCACACAAGTTAACATGCTGGCCAAAGGTACTCTAGCTAGTAAACTAGTGGCTTCAGTGTGACACTTACATGTAAACTAGTGAAGGCAAGAACTGCTCACTAGTTAACTAGTGAAGACACAAATGCCCACTAGTTAACTAGTGAGGTCTAAAAAAGTGTCACTAGTTTACTAGTGTGCACCAAAACACCCACTAGTGAACTAGTGATGGCAAATTTCCACAGACTAGTTAACTAGTGAGGGTGCAAAAGTGTCACTAGTTTACTGAAGTGTGCCCCAAAACTTGCCCACTAGTTAACTAGTGAGAGCCAGAAAGTCTACTAGTTAACTAGTAAATGCCAAAATGCATACCAATCAGCTAGTTGAAGGCTTTTTGTGTCTCACTAGTTAACTAGTGACAGCCAAAAAATGTGCACATGTTTACTAGTGAAGGCAAAACACCTCACTAGTTAACTAGCTGCAGTAGGTCAATGTCACTAGTTAACTAGTGAACCATAAATGGCTTTACTAGCTAGCTAGGTGATGGCAGTAGGCTCACTAGTTAACTAGTTGATGCATCATTTGTCCAAACTAGTTAACTAGAGGTCATAAATGTATACCAGTAAACTAGTTCAAGACAAAATTCACACTAGTCAAGTAGTGGTGCAGAATTCAAATTAGGAGCCAAAGAATTCTGGAAATTGAGGCTTTCTATTGGCTCCCTATGTCCAAATAGAACATGATAACCAATCACATGTCACGAAATCCCACCCACAACATTTGCATGTGGCACACAAGTTAACATGCTGGCCAAAGGTACTCTAGCTAGTAAACTAGTGGCTTCAGTGTGACACTTACATGTAAACTAGTGAAGGCAGAACTGCTCACTAGTTAACTAGTGAAGACACAAATGCCCACTAGTTAACTAGTGAGGTCTAAAAAAAGTGTCACTAGTTTACTAGTGTGCACCAAAACACCCACTAGTGAACTAGTGATGGCAATTTCCATTCGACTAGTTAACTAGTGAGGTGCAAAAAGTGTCACTAGTTTACTAGTGTGCCCCAAAATGCCCACTAGTTAACTAGTGAAGGCCATTTCAGTCCCACTAGTTAACTAGTGAGATGCCAAAATGGTCACCTGTTAACATGTAAAGGCCAAAATACCCACTAGTTTACTAGTGAGGGTGTTGTGGGCCTGACTAGTTAACTAGTGTGCCCCAAAATGCCCACTAGTTAACTAGTGAAGGCCATTTCAGTCCCACTAGTTAACTAGTGAGATGCCAAAATGGTCACCTGTTAACATGTAAAGGCCAAAATACCCACTAGTTTACTAGTGAGGGTGTTGTGGGCCTTACTAGTTAACTAGTGGCATGCATATTTTGTTCACTAGTTAACTAGTTACACCTAAAAACACAAACAAGCTGACCGTTTTTGTCCATTAGTTAACTAGTGGAACAATTTAAGTCTCACTAACTAGTTTGCACGTGTGGCAGTGACGCAGCTCACTAGTTAACTAGTGCGCACAAGACACACACTAGTGGCTGTTTTTGGAGTTATCTAGTTCACTAGTACATTACATTACATTACATTACATTACATTTGGCTGACACTTTTTTAATCAAAGCGACTAACAACATGGTAAACAGTAAGTTTTAGAACAATTCTCACAATTTTAGGACAGTTTAAAAAAAACACATTAGAGTACAGTAAGAATAAGTGCGTCGGTGAGTGCTGTATTTTAACAGTTACTTGTCAGTTTAAAACGGCTGGTGAGTGCTAGGATCAGTAAGGCTTGTTGTAAGTGTTGCTATGAGAGTAGATGTTCTCTAAAGAGCTGGGTCTTCAGGAGTTTTTTGAAAGTGGAAAAGGATGTCCCTGCCCTTGTAGGAACTGGCAGTGTGTTCCACCAACGAGGAACAACAGATGAGAAAAGTTTGGATTGGCTTGAGCGTGCGGTGGTAGAGCTAGGCGTCGTTAGTCAGAGGGGCCAGCGGTCTGGAGGTAGTGTAAGTCTGTATGAGGGCATTCAAGTAGGTGGGAGCAGAACCGGAGACTACTTTGTAGGCAAGCGTTAGAGACTTGAATTTGATGGGGCGCCATAGGTAGCCAGTGTAGCTGGATGAGCAGCGGGTAACATGTGCCCTTTTGGGTTGGTTGTAGACCAGGCCGCCCGTGTTCTGGATCATCTGAAGTGGTTTCACTGCGCAGGCTGGGAGACCTGTCAGGAGGGCATTGCAGTAGTCGAGTCGTGAGATGACTATTGCCTGAACCAGAAGTTGGGTAGCATCTTGAGCTGAGCATTACTAGTTAACTAGTAAGATATGAAACATATGAACTAGTTAACTAGAGAGAATTTGGGCCTTACTAGTTAACTAGTGAGCATTTTGGCTGTCACTAGTTAATTAGTTCACACAGAAATGGCTCACTAGTTAACTAGTGGACAGAAATGGCTTGCATGTACATGACAATTATGCCTGATATCAAGATATCTGAATAAATGCTCAATCGGCTTGCCATAAAAGTGCCCGACTGAGGATGTCCTGAAATATCGCCTCTCGTGATAACTCATGGAATGCATCTCGTCCAATCAGAAATTAATAAATAGTTCAACCGGACCTTACTGTCTTTATTGACTTGTCATTTTTAAACAGATGAGGACCTGAGGAGAGTTATAGAGAATCACAAAGCCAGTCTGAAGAGGAGGTTTGAGAACATATCTGAAGGCATCATCAAACCAGGAGCTGAGATTCTCCTCAATAAGATCTACACAGAGCTCTACATCACAGAGGGAGAGAGTGAAGGGGTGAATAAGGAGCATGAGGTTTGGCAGGTAGAGTCAGCATCCAGATCTCAATCCACAGAAGACACACCAATCAACTACAATGACATCTTCAAGCCCTTACCTGGACAGGAGAGGCATATCAGAACTGTGATGACCAAAGGTGTTGCTGGAATTGGAAAAACAGTCTCAGTGCAAAAGTTCATTCTTGATTGGACAGATGGAGTAGCAAATCAGGATGTAGATTTTATGTTCCCCCTTTCTTTCCGGATGCTGAATTTAGTCAGGGGTGATCAGTACAGTCTTCACAGGCTCCTGCTTGAATTCCACCCTGAGCTGAAGGAGCTGAATGATGGTGAAGGATACAAAGACTGTCAGGTTGTGTTCATCTTTGACGGTTTGGATGAGAGTCGGTTGACTCTGGATCTGGAACAGAACAGTAAGTTGTCTGATGTGAAACAAACATCATCAGTGGATGTTCTGATGACGAGCCTCATTCAGGGAACTCTGCTTCCCTCTGCACTCATCTGGATAACCTCACGACCAGCAGCAGCCAGTCAGATTCCTGCACAGTTCATCGACCAGGTAACAGAAGTACGAGGATTCAATGACCCACAGAAGGAAGAGTACTTTAGGAAGAGAATCAATGATGAGAGTCAGGCCAACAGAATCATCTCCCACATTAAGGCATCCAGAAGTCTCCACATCATGTGCCACATTCCAGTCTTCTGTTGGATTGCAGCCACTGTACTTCAGCAGATGCTGAAACAGGACAACACCCAAGAAATTCCCACAACTCTGACGGAGATGTTTATACAGTTCTTGTTGATCCAGACAACTCAAAAGGATCAGAAATATCAAGAAATACAAGAAACAAATAAAAAGAGGCTCTTGGAATCACAGAAAAAAATACTACTGAAGCTGGCAGAACTGGCTTTCAAGAATCTAGAGAATGGCAACCTCATGTTTTATGAGGAAGACCTGAAAGAGTGTGGCATTGATGTCAGTGAAGCCTCGGTGTACTCTGGCATGTGCACTGAGATCTTCAAGACAGAATCTTTGTTTCACCAGAGGAAGGTCTACTGCTTTGTGCATCTGAGTGTCCAGGAGTTTCTGGCAGCTGTGTTTGTGTTTCACTCGTATTTGAATAAGAACCTTGAGGCATTGAAATCTCTCTTCAGTGATAAGCGTAGGAGGAAACTCAATCCATCAATGTTATATTCTTTTCAATCAGCACTACAATTAAAACCTCAAGACAACTTGCATGTTTTACTTAAGAGTGCAGTTGATAAGGCTTTGGAGAGCCAGAACGGACACCTGGATCTTTTCCTTCGCTTCCTTATGGGTATTTCTGTGGAGAGCAATCACAGACTTCTGCAAGGTCTACTGAGCAACACACACAACAGCTCTGATAGTATTAAGGAAACATGTCAGTACATGAAGAAGCTCAACAGGGAAGGTCTCTCTCCTGAACGATGCATCAATCTTTTCCACTGCTTACTTGAAATGAATGATGATTCAATGCACAAAGAAATTCAGACATACTTGTCATCACCAAAGAACATCAAACAAAAGTTGTCTCCTGCCCACTGTTCAGCACTGGCCCACATACTTATGATGTCTGAGAAGGTGCTGGATGAGTTTGACCTGAAGAAATACAACACATCAGATGAAGGACGCAGGAGACTGCTCCCAGCTGTGAGGTGCTGCAGAAAGGCATGGTGAGTTTCTGATGGAGAGACTGTGCTAACTATAGTGACTAAATAATGCTGCAATCACTGCTGTCTACTGCTGATGTAGCCTGACAGTACAAAACATTAAAGATGCCCTGCCACACATATTTCATTACTTTGTGGCAGTGGTTCTCAAACATTTTCTTTCATTACCCACTTTGATCTAGGGGGCATTTTCAAGCCCCACCTGTCCCTCATCGCTCTATGAAAGTGGTAGGTCAAGCTTAAAATTGTCAAATTTATTGAAATAAATTATCAAAGGGGCAAAAGGGCAGGTGCTAGAGCCCCTGTAGCCCCCCTTCTCTGCACGTGCCTGACGAGATCGGTTCCTCAATTTTCCCCAAATGTCTTGGTTGCGCCTGGTTGTTTTGCTATTTTATTTCGAACATTGATCAAGCCGTCAAATTCCAAATCAAATTCCGTCAATCAAATGTCTCATGCGGCCTGTCTAAGTTTATTTTTACTTAGCTAGATTATAATGCAGGATCCGTAACTTAACTTGAATATCATGGTTTTTAATATTTTTTTTATTTTAATGTATGTGTATTTTAATGTAATGTACTGGTCAATTTTAAGATACACAGTATCTCAGCCGACCCCATTTGAATTTCAGGCGACCCCACATGGGGTCCCGACCCCAAAGTTGGGAAACGATGGGCTATAGAGATTGTTGAGTCACATTGTTGCAAATTTCATAGGATGATGCATCATTCCACAAAATGGTTTGTCTTCTCTATTAGGAAGTTAGTCAAGCTTAACAATAAACATATAGCCTTAACTCAAAACAGCTGTTATAGGCTTATGTCATTTTGATCTGTAAAAATGTCACATGCAGTCTAAATTCTGCTTACTGCACATTAACCATAGGCTAATATAGTATAATATAATATTCAGTATTGAATGCTTAGGAATGATGTTTTTCCCTACCGTACTATTTGTAAGCAGGTGTAGCCTACCTGCGGACATGTAAGTGTGCTGGTTTTCTACAGAAATGGCATGTTTGAACGGGCACCGCACTAGTTATATTGAAATAACAGAATGAGGACACGTTTATCACTACAAACTCAGCGCGAGTGTTGCAAATGCAGAAACTGTTTATCTGAAATAATATGGCAGCTTGCGGATAGAGAACAACACGACGATAAAACCATAGACACAACATAAGAACATTCTAGAATATTACCTCAATACAGTATGACAATGTGGGATCATGGGGTTACAGCATAGATCTCGGGACATCTACATGTATATAACATGTAAAACAGGTGACCGTTAGCATGCTAATTCACATAAAAACATGCTTCATTGCAAGTCTCTAACTTTACAAAAGGCATAAATCATCAACTGAACTCAAAATAGTTAACTGAAATCATTATAACATTGCATGACAAGATACAAGACACATGTACTTGGAAGTCTAAAAAAAACATGGTTTATCCCAGACCTCCGAAGTTGACCCACTTACCGTTATCCAACTCCAGTCTACATTAGTATGGAACCATATATGTTGCATAATTCAAATTAAATTATATTACATTATGCAATTGCCAATTCATTATGCAATTCAAATGGCAATTCATTTTGCAATTCATATTTGCAATCACAGGGGTGCGCTATTTATTTTCCATTTGAATAAAATGCCAGATGGCAAAACGTTTTGCCCAAAATAATCCAAAAATGTTTTCAGGCTGGCATTGTCAGTTTTGCCAAATATGTTTTCAAAATGCAATCCTATATTGCACTTTGAATATTAAATTGCAAAACGAATTGACAGTTAAATGATGAAACTGAATATTGAAAATTGAAATGCAAAATGAATTGCCATTTGAATTTTGAGACTGAAGTACCATGGCAAAATGGAATGCAATTCAATCCATGTTTATTCTATTTTTTAACCAAAATTATTCAAATTGATTTTAGGATTGCATTGTCACTCTTTGCAGATTAAAATACAATTTGTTGGAAATTATTGCAAATTGCAATATTAAATTGCATAATGAATTGGCAATTGCATAATGTAATGTCTTTTAGAATTGCAGGTTGCATTCTCAATCTCATTTGAATTATGCAACATATATGCTTCCATACATTAGGTGTGTAAATGCAACCCAGGTCACACTGTTCCTTACTGCTAGATGGCTTATAGTTGCCTCACTTTTAGTAATAATTTAACTAGCAACTATTCTACTCCGTTACATCATATATTATCCATATACATTATATTACTATTACTATTTTATATATTTGTTTTCTCCTATTAATCCTTTCCTCTCTTTTTTATCTAAATGTAATGTAATCTGGCGTGCGAGAGATTCAGTCAGTTCGTTACTATCACGTCACTCTTGGAATATATACTGCAGCGCAGCCGCAGCCGTTAAAGTCAGTGAGTAGTCAACAGCTCTGCTGTGCCTCATTTTGCTGTTAACGTTAAATCTTCAAGAAAATTCGTGAACCTTCTCGCCAGGTAGCTTCTAGGCATCTGAACTCGTTTTCCTTTACTTTCAGTACTTTTTAAGTTCTTGGGCTAATCAATACATGAGTTATTTCGGAAAACTGGGGAAAGGATGTTGGAGCTAATTAACAGCTAGTGCTAACGTTAACGTGCTAGTTTCTAGTCGACCATCTGGTGTTAATTTTAGACTGATTAGAAAAGTTACCTTTGTAATAGATGTAACTTGTAAATACTGTTTTATCCATTTTTTGAAGTGTTTTGTTTTTAATGGCAGTGTATACGGTTCGCCTCTGTGAATGTTGTCCAATGTTAGTGTTTCACATAAAAAAAGCAAGGTTAATGTTAGCCTTGTAGTTAACGTTAGTTCAACAAGAGTAAACCACAGCAAGTCGTCAATAATTCTGCTGTGCCTCGCTTTGCTGTTAAGACTTTAAGAAAATTATTTAATGTTCTTGCCAGGCTTTGAGGAATTGTATCAGAGGGTAGCTAACGTTAACGTTAGATCTGCTGTTTTTAAGTCTGGTGCCCAACGACCAACGTCCCGCTTTGTTGTTTGAGTCTGTGGGGATCCAACGGCTGCGGCTCGAGCCCCAACCTCTCAATCGGAACTCCTGGTTGTCCTTGCTCCAGAATTCACCCTTCGCTAAGCCACACCCGAAAACCGCCATAGGCCAATCGTGGCTTAGCAACCCGTCACTAGGCACGGGAGGTCTGACAAGCTTTCGAGTTTTGCTATGTTAAACAGAAGTCGAATTTGCATTCGACTCTCCTGAATGAATGTAACCATAGACTGTATATATAGAACTGGACAGTGTGGCTGCATTCTACAGTGTTCTATGGAATTGAAGCCGCCGAGGCGACGCCATCTTGGAAAATTTGGAGCCAATTTGAAGCGGCTGCGGAAAGCAAAAGTTGAAGCATGCGCAGTGAAGAGGAGTCGCGGTCAGGCACGCCCACTCAGTTGCCACTCAGCGAAGTTAAAACCCTTGTCAAGTGAAACCCGCCCCTTCTCTCCTTTCCACAACGCAGGTCGACTCGGCGAAGGCTAGCTGGCTGGATGAATTTTGCGGCTGTGAGTTAGCTAAACAGTACAAACAACAATCGGTTTGTTCTTGTCTGGTAAGTGTTGCGTATCAACTGAAAAGTTTTTTTGTCTATTGGTGTTCTTAAATACGTCTAAGAGAGCTTATTATGTTGATTACAGACTGTGACAATTTAGTGTGGTGAATACTAATGAGCTAACAACAGAAATACGGACAGCGAATTAGATGCTAACGTTAGCAGCTACATTATCGTTACCGTTAACGGGAGGCTAAGTTAGTCGTTGAAGTGAAGATTAGCACACAGCTCCCGTAACAGTCGATGCATGATATACTTGGTTTTATTAGTTGTTGCTGTTTTCAAATATCTCAATCTTAATGCATGCCATCTCAACATGGAGTAACTATTGACTGTACATGGGGATTAATAACACTAGACAGTCAGTACAGTATATGATGTGATAAAGCAACGGTATGATGTGATAAAGCAACCAAGTTAACGTAATGTGAAGCATGAACCTCATCAACCCGTCATGTTAATGTAACTACTAGCCAGTTTGCCAGCGTTGCATTTTTTCTAACGTTAACGACAGACACCTCTGTTAGAGCTACTTCTGTGATGGTAGGTCGGTAGCATATACTGTAAAAAATAGATCGGTAGGTCGGTAGTTGTAGACCGCATAAGTGAATGATCGATAAATGAAACGCCTTCATTAAACACTACGCCAAGAACCAGTCACTTCCCAGGGATATCGGTGAACATTTGAGAAAGACCTTAGTTTGTCATCTAACGTCCATGATCAGTCATACTGATAACGTTATTTTTCAAGCTGACGCAAGTTAGTAACATTCACACCGCATATTTAAATGTGTAGTTAACATTTAACATTTAACATTAAAGCTGTGAAGTTTATTGCACACATATATTTAATTAATTACAGTGCATGAAAATGCACTGTACTGTTCTTTCTAGGCTTCTTCTTCTTCTTCTTCTAACGCATTTAATGCAGCTTCAACCGTTTAACGTAGAAACTTCATTCAAACTATGTTACGTAGGTCTTACTTAGGACATGGGTGCTATGTATTTTTCAGCTTTGTAACTTTTATACTTTTTAAACTATTAATTAAAAACTGTTCAAAATTTCCCCATAGACTTAACATGGGCTGATGACATCACAATAGAGCCGTTAAGCAATTAGAATCCTATGGCAGGTGTTCAGGCCACCTGGACCAACTGCCAGTCTCAGGCTTTAAGCATACAAACTGGCCCTATTAAGACTACACATCCTGTTCAACTGCTTCCTCTGCCAAAAACTGTTTCAAAATAAAAGTCCTCACTATAATATTTTACCAAAGATCCTTGATTACTAGCAAGATAGAGCAACGTAATTCGTTACTATGGGAGCAAAACGGGACAGTTCCGGTCTGCATAAGTGGGAGTGTCACCCTACGTCACTAAATAAACTTTCTCTCTTAATAAGCAATAACAACAGATAAACATAATTGTGTTCACAGTATTATTGTCCATAATCATGTATGATACCAATGAATCATTCTTAAGGACATGATATGAATAATTTAATTAGTCATGTGAACCGAGCTAGCTAGCTAGCTAACGCTAGCTTAAAATGCTATACAAGTGGATGGTAGTAGCTATGGCAATACAGCTATGCGCTAACAAGTGACTAGTAGTTGAAGGACTTCGCTTAAACTTAATATACTGTTGCAAATTCGCTTGAGTATAAACTATCCACTTTAACTAATGTCAGTAGTGTTATTCAGCTAGTTGTCATTTCAAAGAAATTACAGTTCTCCGTTTAAAATGTTACCTTAGCTAAGAGGCTAGCTAGCATGATAACAACCGGACAGTAACTGGCAGCAGCATGGTCTAATATTAAGTTATTTTATTACAAATCCGAACACTAAAAAATTACACTATTAGGCTTGAAATGATCCCAAACACTTACAGATTATGACACAATTTTCCAAAAAACCCTCAACAAATCCAGAAAGACAAAATGACCAATTTATTGGTAAAATTCCACAAGTCTCCATTGACATTAGTGCAGCAAGGGCTTACTCTGGTCTGCATAAAGGGGGATTTCCCCCCCTCCCCCTTGCAATAATCGAACGCGGAAATTGTCGAACGTTTGCGCCTCTCGCTCCGCTTGAACCCTCTCTGATTTTACTGTTAAACAATTTAACCCTTTAAACTACTGAACTTTTTAACTGTTCAGCCATTGTAACTGTTACTTGTCATCAACTATGACTCCTACCCACTGTAGCTAGTTAGCTAAGTTAGCTAAGTCACATGGTTAGCATAGTTAGCATGCTAGCATGTTAGTTAGCATTTTTAGCAAAACTGCTAAAAATGATTAGCTAAGTCATATGGTTAGCATAGTTAGCATGCTAGTTAGCATTTTTAGCAAAACTGCTAAAAATGATTAGCTAAGTTAGCTAAGTCACATGGTTAGCATAGTTAGCATGCTAAGATGCTTGAAGATTTTTAGCGTTAGCACGCAAGTTAACATTTTTAGCAAAACTGCTTTAAAATGATTAGCTAAGTTAGCTAAGTCACATGGTTAGCATGCTAGCATGATAGTTAGCATTTTTAGCAAAACTGCTTAAAATGATGAGCTAAGTCAGCTAAGTAACATGCTTAACATTGTTAGCATGTTAGTTAGCATAGTTAGCATAACTGTTAAAAATGATTAACTAAGTTAGCTAAGTCACATGGTTAGCATACTTAGCATTTTAACATTGTTAGCATGCTAGTTAGCATAGTAACTTGGTTAGCATTATTATCTTTGTTAATATAGTTAGCATAACTGCTAGCAAACATTAGAGCCATTCCAAGTGTCAGTTATCGTCAACTATCTACCTAAATAATTTAACCATTTAAACTATCCACTTATTTAACTGTTCAGTCATTCCAACTATATTAAACCTCATCTACCTAGCAACCAATATAGTTTGTTTTTACTCTGTATGATATTTTACATCATATTTTTGCATTTTCATGCACTGTATTTCCTTCAGGAAATGCTTTTCTAGTTGGTATTACTAGTGGTGTTGAGTGCCTGATTAGATGCTTTGTAATGTTGTAAAATTGTCTGACTAACTTTATTGTAACTTTCCTTTTTGCAGGTAAGATATGGGTGATGGCTGAATGTACTGGAGGTGGCGGCAAGGTGGTCTCCATGATCTACATTAGTCTGCAAACAAGGGAATGCCTATGTGAAGTCGTTTGGCTGGAGTGGTCTGAGGTGGCATTTCCTCCCCCTTTCTCCAAGTCCCCTGACATCCATCTCCCTGACATCATCACCCACCGTCACTGGATCAGCCTGAAGCCTCTTATACATGGGACATGGCACAGCACCACTTCGTTCTGAAAACACATGACTTTCAATAACTTGCGTGGCACCAAGAAAGGTCTGCCGCTGCTCTGAACCTTCATGTGACATCATTCACAGGGCTGCCAACTTTTCAAAAAACCTTGGAGTGAGATTTGGTGGGGCCAACCAAAATTTTGCTGCGGAAATTTTTGTTTGGCTCGTTCAGCATTATACCGTACAGTAAAAAAAAAAGTACATTGGTTCTCAGGTGTAGGGACCAGGGTCCCAGAGTTAAATTAACATTGGTATCAAAGGGATCTAGCCTAATGCTAGGACCATGGGCAATGGAGGCATTCTGAAATTGGGTGGGACATTTCAGGGGGGGGGAGGGGTCCTCCCCCAGAAATGTTTTTTTGGACTAGATGCAATTTCCTGAATTCTGGTATTTACCAGGTTATTTAGATACTTCTATATAACAAAATAAAGCCAGCCTACGAAATTAATAAAAAGTAAATCATGCATAATTTAAAAATAACTGAATATATAGGCTACTTGGCTACGCAATAAGGTTTCCATTACAGCACCGCGGATCGCTCAATGAACGATGAAAGCGGATAAAGTAAATTAAATATCAAACTAAAGCGAAAATGTCATGCTTTTGAAGGCCTACCATTGTGCAGTCTAGCTGTGGTTAGTGACGTGATGCTGTTAATGGGGAGTTTTACATAAACCTATAGGTTATTATTTATTTGGCATACAAACAGCACTGTTATTTCGCACGGCAATAGTGGGGGGGTCCAAACTAACAATTTTGTTTTGTAAGAATTTAAGAAATGTTTGTATATTTTAACTTTTAAATGCATCAATCTGGTGCACTTTTAAAAATAAATTCAGGTCAGACTTGCTTATTTTTATGGAAATATTTGTGCTGTAGCCTAAGCTATTTTGCACTTCAGAATTATAACCATGCATACACAGGTGGAATAGTTATGGTGATATTGCAATAAGTTCACAACCACAAAAACATATGGTCCATTTCACAGTTCAGAAATGTTCAGCACTCCATGAAATTATGCAGAAGTGGTCACCTGTGTTTTTCAGCTAGTTCATTTAAGATAATATATTGGTCATTGTAATGGCCATAGCCTACAGGCTATTCCTTTTTCAGGATGTACCCATATCTGCATGATGTGAATGTTTGCATATGGCTTATGTCAGGCTTTATATCAATATTTGTGTCTCCTTATTTGATTTTCTTTATATTTTTGCATTAATGTCACTAGAAAGCATGGCAATATAAATATATTAATTTATCTGTGTAAGTGGGATTGGCTGGAACCTGACAATATAAGAACCATGATAGTGGGATAATCTACTGAGCAATTTACAAAAAAATGTATGTAGGCCTACTGACAAATAGTTTAAATTAGAATACATTATAATTTAAGCCCCAATGAGGCTATGTAGAAATGTGTTGCAATTTCAAAAACAGAGGCATGCTTTATATCCTCGTGATTCGGCACGGTTTGCTGTTTATTGTGATATTAGGTTTGCCACATGTTGTGTGAAGGGTTAGTGAGATATTACAACCGAGAGTAATGGGTGTGCACTGTGTGCAAAATGCAAATATGATTAGCCTAAATTGCACGTCCGGTTCAATGATAATTTTCTCGTGAACCATTTATCACAGCAACTTGGCGCTAATATCATTGGAAAGCTTAGAGTCCGCTCGTTCACATGATGTGTGATATCATGTATAGGTTTAGTTTAGTTGAACCTCATCTGCCAGGTATTTGACCTACCACGTTGACACTTCAGCGTGAAAAATACTCAAAGCATAGGCCTACCTGAAGCCGGGGGAATGCGCCTGGGATGGCTTTTGAAGTAGCATCGCAAATGAGAGAAAATTTAGAAAATTCCACAGACAGGGGGTGCTCTTGAACCCTCTCACCGTCTCTGAAAGCATAACCGTGGCTCAACAGGTAGATCTATAGGCTAAACTCATTTTTCAGGCATCTGACCGACCGGCTTGACACTTCAGTGTGAGAAATCGTGGGTGTGGCGTGTGAGTGTGTGAAACTAATCAAATGCGTGTGTCTCACGGCCAATGCGTGAGAGTTGGCAGCTATGTCATTCATACTTGAGGCTGTACACATCCCTTTGTTTCTATTTTCTTTATTGATGTCACCCAAACTTCAACTTTCTGTATGCTCCTGAACTCACACAAATTGTAAATTACAATGCGCCATTTAACCAGTGGTGTAGTCTAGTTAATTAGTTGTAGTGGTGGGTATACTGTGAGAATAATTCAGAATATCAGAATAATTATTGGTTGATACTAAATCAATATTGAATGTTTTTTTTTTTATTATTTCTTTTGTGTGATATATCATTCAGAATGCTGTAACATGACTGGTCTTCAATCAGCCAAAGAGGACACATCGTAACTCCTCTCCTAGTTACTCTCCATTGGCTCCCTACAGTAGCCAGAATTAAATTTAAATCTCTCACTTTGGCCTATAGGACACTGACTGGATCTGCTCCTTGTTATTTTAATTCAATGATCAAGATATACATCCCCAACCGCCCACTGCGATCTTCTGATGAGCGTCTGTTGTGTCAACCAGTCTTAAACGCTAGGTCAAATTCAAGACTCTTTTCCTCAGTGGTTCCATGTTGGTGGAATGAGTTACCCAGTGCTCTTCGTTCTTGTGATAGTTTTTGGTCTTTTAAGCACTTCTTATACATTATGGTTTGTATGCAGTAGTACTGTTTTATTTTCATTATAGGCTGTTGATTAATTTGACATTGTTTATTATTGATATTCTCCTTAATGTAGTCTTACCATGTTATTGTTATTATATTATTGATTGAATGGGCATTATTATTTATTATTGCTTTCCCCCCTCATTTTCATTGTTTATTTCATTAGGCTATTGATTGATCCCTGTTTTAAGTATTATATTGTTTTGTATTTGTTAAGGGTAACCATAACCATCATCATAATGTGGTATTTTCTTATGCACTTGAAACAAAGAATAAAAATGTTTCTTTAAACGTAGTACCACTTTAAACACATCACACACTGAACAGCAAAGTAGCTTCCTGATTATGTGTAAAATGTTTACAGAGTATCCTGATGTAGTAGGTCCATGTTCTCATATTTTTACAGCTGACATGAAGGCTGCAATATTACATTTCTGATTTATAATGGAGCACCCTCTCTGGTGAAAGACTAGCAAGTCTGTGGTAGAGGCATACGATTACAGACATATTGAGAGAGCCTATCAATGAGTTGTCACAGTTTTCAATTTAGACGTATTATTTTGAAATGGGGTACGTCTATGGGAGGATTTACACATCACTGGCAAGACCTGATCAAATCATACCAATGCAAAATGCTTCTCCAGCAGTGCAATCGCAGGTAACAACGATACCTTAACTCAGCATTTTCAGATACCGCTGTTATGAGCATAGTAAGCAAATTGTCCATTTGTAACTTTGAATCATACCTCACGTTAAGCTATGGTCCAATAATGTGTTCACTAAAACACAAGTAAAGTTATTTGTCGGGCTGATTCATAAATGGGCATACCGAGGTTGTCGACCTAGCAGGCTAGGTGGCGTTTATTGCCATTCGCAAAACTAAGCAAGAGTTAACGTTAATGAAACTTAACATCGCCTTCTCCAGTGACAAAGTGTATTCAAATGAAGTTGCAACGATGATGGCGGCAATCACTGGTTACGTTAAACCATTTGAAACAAGTAGGACTGTAAATGATGGTGACTATGGCTAACGTCACTTCGGATCAATATAGCAGAGCCCTTTTACTTTACCTATCAACTGGCTAATGCTAGCATGATGTACAGTGGGTCCCAGTTAAAAATTGACACTTCATTCACGATCATGGTGAATGGTGAAATGTAAGTACAACTGCAGCCGCTTGGGGGCAGCATAGTCCGCTGTGGAGTTCCACGGTCGAACCAGACGGCGCATTCGACAGCAAGGGCTGTGATTGGCCGAGTTTTCAGTGCGTTTCTCTGTGTTTTTAGCAGCCCCTGCAACATGCTAGTCCACTGTAGCCTAAGCCTTGTACATAATGTTAAACATAGTTTTGGATTCAGTGGCAAGATTTCTTGATTATACAGTGCCTGTCTCTCAGTAATGTTTTAAAATGAGAGCTTCGTCAGCTGGCAGTAGGCTACTTTGTCGGTAGTCATGAGAAGTTCGCTTGCTAACAGAACATAAATATGCTGCCCAGAAACCTTGTGAATAGTTCTGATTTTTTTTTACTACACTAACGAGGTTGAAATATAGACTTTGCCTACAGCATCTCCTTAACAGTAATGTTAACAAAATGACAGCATTCATATGACAAAGAAAAACGAATTCGGTCACTCAAGACTGTGCCACAGCAACCAGTGTAGGCTACAGTCCTACCCAATAGGCCTACTCGAAGCAGATAGCGTTGTCTGACGGTCGAGTGGGTTAATGCACGTATTTCCAGAACAGGTCTGCAACTTTCAGGTAGTTCTGAGTTCGAATTTAGGCAGGAGCAGAGCCATATAAAGGCCTAGGCCTATTGTTATCATTTTTTGCAAGGTGTTGCTCCTGGCAATACTTGTTTATAAGACGTTTGGTGATTAATTGATAGCTGTTTTTGGGACACGTTAAACGTTCTTTATAATGAGCGCATCTGGGGAGTAAAACGACTGTTACGCGCTGGGTAGGCTACAATGATTGCAATACAAAAATATGCGCGTGTTAGTTTAGTTAGTTTTGTGATGTTTTGCAATTTTGCCTCGTGTGTTTTCAGGTTTTAGGGCTTTTTTGGCAAGATTGACCTTGGTTAGACTCTGCATATGTTATTTCTCCGTATGGAAAATAAAGTCAAATTGTCTGTTATTAGTTCAAACAAGTGTTGCTTGTTAAAACATGTGACTAGTGAAACTCAAATGACTTTAGAAATATTTAGCCAAAGCCAAAAAGTGTTAGAGAGAAGGAGAGACGCCGGTGCAGCTCAGATGTCTTCTTAATTTTCTTTATTATTTAGTAAAAGGTGCAGAACATTATTAAACTTTGACTAACGTTTCGATGTTCGTTAGTCAAAAACATCGACACATCAAAATGTTAGTCAAAGTTTAATAATGTTCTGCACCTTTTACTGAAGAATAAAGAAAATTAAGAAGACATCTGAGCTGCACCGGCATCTCTCCTCTCTAAAATATCTGTCCTGGCCTGGTTGCAACGGATTGTGGCCAAACGACAGAAGCGCTGGAGAACCCTCCTTTGTCTACCAAAAGTGTTACTTTGTGCCCCGCAGCTCCCCACTGCTTGTGAAAGAAGGGGATGGGGGAGGGGGCTTAACGTGAAAAAGCTTAATGTCACAAAAACGGCAACGAAGTCGTTTTAGGCTACAGGCCTTCATAATGGTAGGCTACAGGAAGTGGGGAAGGGTATGGGATGACCAGAGTCGCCATCTATCGCCTTTCCAGGCACACAGCTCGTTATATAGCCTATCGACTGCCTTAACAGATAGGCTTTGCTCTTGGTTTGGCCTTACAGCTTAACTCAATGCTCTTGTTGCTTGCAGTTTGTTAAATAAAAGCGATGCAGATTACATTATTTATTTCTGATTAATTGCGTCTTTTGATGTATTTTGCAACATTTGCTTGTTAGGCTGGGCTACTGTCAATGTCCTGTACAGGTCAATGTTCAACAATTGCTGGTGTAGGCCTAGGCTATTAATCAATTAGGGACTGTTTGTTATTTATTTAATTAAGGGGCTACCGGAGGAGTTTTGGGAGCGTTAGTCAAAAAAGACGTGACCCTCCCTCGCCAGCAAGAATTTTTTCTATGACCCTCCAAAGTGATTGAGAAAAAACGCATGACCCTCCCCATTTTACAACAATTTATTGATGCCTTAGGCTACTGGGTCAATTTGGGAGCTTGCATGCTATGACTCCTTCCTTGAAATGCCTTGAAAAGGCTGTCGTTTGCACAATTTCACAAATAATCACCGGGACCGAAACAAACCTGTCAACTTTTCCCGGGTTTATCGCGTATTTTAACTTTTTCCTCACTGTCTTAGGAGGAGCTGCAGGGCCATCGCAAGGGGATGCGAGGCCCTGTGCGAACTTGACAGATGCAAGGCCCCTTTCACTTACGTGCATGAAATCATGCGATAGCTTACTTTACACATAGCCAAGGCTACCGTCGGTGTATTTTAATAGTAGCCTAGTCTAATAAGCTACACCAGCTTGCCTTTAAGAGGGGAAATTCAATTGTATGGCCTATAACATTAGCTGAGTCACATATTTGGCCATATGGTGTTTATCATAGGCTACATCACGAAACCAAATAGTGTAACAAAGGCGAACACTTTAACAGGGGGAATTAATTGGGCATGAATCATTGTACTGAACGGTATTTGTCAATGAGCAGAAACACACACGACATTCAAACTATTGATAAGATGTACTGGTCTGTATCTATAGGCTAACATTGGACAAATAAATGACACTGACTCGCCATATCCTGACTCAGGAAAAAAAACATTTTCTTGCTTTGCCGCAAACTCAGCAATGAAATCATAGGCCAGTTTGCAGGTAGCCTAACGTCTTTTTCATAGAAGGGAGAGCCCAGTCTCTCCTGTGACATGGAGGTGCGCAAATAGTTTTTAATAGCCTGTTCAACTTCTGAAAAGCTTCGCTCACCCGATGCCAGTCACTGATCGTAATTTCAAATTTCGGAAAGCTTCATCTTTTAAGTTTTAAGTGCAGTGGCCCCTATCTGCCCCTTTGGAATTATATCTCGAGCCTATTATAAGGTCCAGTGCGTTATGTCCTGGGATTTGGATGTGCTCAAAAAGAAAAGAAAAAACACTTTTTTATAGATGGTTATGAGGAGCAATGTGAGAGAGAAATTTGATGATCAAGTTCTAACACACATAGGCCTATCCCCTCTCGCTTTCTCTCTCTCCATCCCTGCACACGGTGCTTTCTTAAAGGAGCTGCACCATTTTACAACAATTGCATCTACATTTTCATATTAGAATGTTTTGTCAAGTGTAAGCTTAAACTACCGTGATCAATTTAAGTTCCGATGCCCCCGCCAAGGCCATGGAAGCAGTAAGTCAGTCGCATCAAAAATAGTAGTGGCACCCAAGTGACACCTTGTGGTTGTTTGTGTCAACTGCAGTTTGTGCCATTTCTGCTGAGAAAATGGGGTGCGTGATTCATGAAGGAACCCGTCCAAACTTAACGGGGACCCACTGTAGCATGCTATGAGCTAATATACTTAGCATCTACGAAAGAACAGAACATATCTTTTTTCACAAAGAATCTGTCACAACTAACAACGATGTCTCTTACCAGCAACTACACAATGTATGACTATCAATATGTATTTAGTCAGACTGTGATAAGATATAGCCTAATGATAATAACAGCAACACTTATTTAGGTTAGATTATGTGTCGAAATCAGGTGTCGTTAAAATAAGTGAGCGATGACGTGGTAGTGTCTGCAGCCTAGACGGTAAAACATAATGGACAAAGCGTCGCGTCTGCAGCCAGCCAGCTGTCAATCATAGGTGTAAACACGCCCTTTTTAGATTTGTTAATATATCATTAAAAAAAATAATTTCAGCGAGAAAAGAAAAATTGTGTGTATTGAAGCATCTTGAAAACTATTTTTTCGAATAAAAAGTTGTTGATACAAAAATAGTTTTAGGTGAGAAAAGTGACACGGAAAGTTGGCTACTTGGCCATTGAAATACATGGTGATGGGCGGAGTTACACATTGTACTGCAGCCAGCCACCAGGGGGCTCTGGACTAACGCTCGCATCACTCTTAACAGACGGCACACTGTCCAGTTCTATATATACAGTCTATGAATGTAACATGCATGGGGGACGAAAGAGACACCATTTAAGCTATGTACTTCCCACAACTTAAATGTTTGACAACATATCATGAATGGTACTTCAAATAGGTGTTATTTTAAATAGATTGCTGATGGGTTATACATGTTGGTGAACGTCTGTTAACAACTTCTTGCCGTCATCATGAAGCGTGTATCTCGCTCCTCGCTAACTTAACTGCACAGAGACACAGGATAACGGACAGAGTAGGCTATCTAAAGTTGAAACACCTCTGATTCTCAAGACAGGCAGGCTAGGAGATACAGGATAACTAGAAATGAGAGGGAAATGTTACAGGTCTTGCAACAGTATGTCATAACCAATTAAAAAGGACGATATATATAATTTAGAATATGTGAACTGAAACTGGACAGGCCATAATAATCTCTGACTAGTTTAGGCTACTTATTGTTAAATTGCAATGTGAGCGGCAGCCAGCAGGGGAGGATATGTCACAGGATTATTTAAAAAGCAAATGTGTGTCTGCCCTGATTCTGATACCATGGCGGTATTAATTAAACCGTGGGGGGCCGCCATGCTGAAATAAACATAGAGGAAACACTGGGCTATAATATTAAAATACCATTTTTTAACAAGCCTTCCCTAAATTCTAAAATGGATCAGTGTGTAGGCCTATTCATGAGCTCATATCCTGAATAGCAACTAAGCAACTAACCTCTTTGAGGGTTAGAGACAACATGTGGGGACAATCTATATTAAATCAGTGCAAGTGAATTCTTTGACCAGCTGCTGACCAGAGTAGTGATATGACAGTGGTGGACAGTAGTGATCTGATCTGATGTTCTGTTCTTGATTTTTATTGATCAGGGCATTGTGTAAACAGATCTTCCATTTATTCATGTTATCTTTTGTTGTGTTCTTATGCAGGCTTGCTGATTGTAAACTCACAGATACGTCTTGTGAGATTGTGGCTTCAGTCCTACAGTCACCAAACTCCCTGCAACAGCTGGACTTGAGTGACAATGACCTTGGGGATTTTGGAGTTCAGCTTCTCTCTAAGGGACTGTCCAGTTCCAACTGCAAAATACAAACATTAAGGTGGGTGCAGACGTTTCTTTGTAGTCTTTGTATCTTTGTCTGAAATGTCCTCATTAGTTAGAAGAACCATGACAACATAACAATGGAACATCAACTAGTCAGCGAAATGAAAAAGTAGCAATTTTTGGTTTTGCTTATCGTACCATCTCAAGCTGGTAATTTTATCTGGTCTTACATTGCTGGTTTAACTGGCCATGCCAGCTTATGTTGGTCATTCTAGCAAACCAGCATGGTTGGGTCCTTCATAGCATTAACTCTCAAGCAAGCTGTGCATTGTTAAACATTTAGGAAGTGCAGACTTGGTGTGACATAACGGATAAACATAGGCCACTGCTATCGTGTGTCATATTATTTACCGATAGGTCAATACCAGCCAAGTCTCTGAAAAATCCTTCTTATTAAGTTTTTGAACCTTCGACATTATTGGTCTGTAAATTGTCTGACATTTGTGTCAGTTAATATTTCTCATGAGATATCTTTGAGTTTTGTAGTACCTTGGCTATGTGTTTTGTGCATACTATAGTTAGCTAAGTTATGCTAGCTCTCGTTGGTATTTCCAGAGAATGTCTAAAAAGAACTTGAACTCTCGGGAAACTTCCTTCCTTTGGTTCCATGTGGGGGCGCTCGCGGGCGAGTGCAGAATGAATGGATGTCAATGGAGCTATACCCCTCAAAATCCACTTCTCGGGATATAATTTTTTGTCTAATAATCTGATTGTTGCATTCGAAAGGGGAGGCAAAGAAAATACACACTGCTGAACATTATATTTTTTTAAAGTCGCTTATAAAGCCTTTCAAAAATGTCAATGACATCATTCATTAGCAGAATGGTAGCGTGTTATGGGCAACGATGACCCAACCTGTAAAAAATCAAGGAAAGGATATTCAAATATTCGTTCATTTAACTTTTGTCCTATAATCCATATTGAACTTGCAGAAATTACAATACAATCTGTCATTTGTCAACGACAATCAGGTTTTCACTTGACAAATTTAACCGTCTAGCTCCATAGACCCCCATTCATGTTGCACTCGCCCGCTATCACCCCCAGTGAAACTCTGGTGGAACTGCAACCAAATTCGGTACAATGGGGCTTAATAGGGAGTGAACAGGCTCTCCGTAGACGGGCTCTGGTATTCCGAAGGCTAATTACTAGCAATCCCTGTGTGTTGAAGCTGTGTTGTTAGCAGCATTAGCTAATTGTGTTGTATTGCATATGTAATGTTATGTGAAATGCATATGCATCTTTTTCTGTATTCTTTTACAGTTTTACATGATGACAATGTATCATGTAAATAATGATGTATGTTGAAAGTGAAGCATTGTTGTAAACGTCAGTAAACACAAGAAGTCAAGCCTTTTTTATTTATTGGAAAGCTTCTGACAAACACACAGGGTTTAGAAGGACAATTTTATTCCAATTAGATGTTATCTAGCAGTCTAGTTTTACCTGCTAGTGACAGTACGAGGGCAGCATAGTGTGTATGTGTGTGTGAGGGATAGTGTGTATGTGAATGATCTGTGTAGCCTACTGTCATTATAGGGGGATAATATCTCTTGAGTATGTTGATTTAATGGGGCAATGTTTAAACAGTATCCCTTCCATTTATCCATCTCTGTAATGTTTTTATCTTTTCTCATGTTGTTCTGTAGACTTGCTGAATGCAAACTCTTAGAGAACTCCTGGAAAATTGTGGCTACTGTTCTACAGTCACCAAACTCCCTGATACAGCTGGACCTGAGTGACAATGACCTGGGAGATTCTGGAGTTCAGCTTCTCGCTAAGGGACTGTCTAGTCCCCACTGCAAACTCCAGACATTAAGGTTGGTGTAAGGCCATGCATTTCCTGACATTTATTTGTATTTGTTTGTTTACTTATTTTTGTAGTTAGTAACACACTACAATGACAGGGAAATTAGAACTATTCATTATAAAAAGAATTGAACTATATGCAAATTGTAATAACTATATGCAAGCCACTGCCATTGTATTGCCATAGATAAGCCGATACCAGTCAACAAGGCAAATATTGGCTGATGCCGATGTTAGGCCATTATATTGTTCATTGCACCCCTACAATTTAGCCATATTACATTTTGCACTACATCTTAGTGAAACATTTCAGATTTTTGTGTGTGTGTGTGTGTGTGTGTGTGTGTGTGAATGATCTATGCCACACTCTAAAACTTCACAGCTATCATTACTTCAAATGTTTAGTAAGTATAACAAAGTTTTTGTGTTTTGTTGAGATTACTTGCCTAAAATGAGTGTAATTTAATGTTGAGGTGGAAAAGTAAATTTAAATCAAGTAAACTACTTGAATTGCTGAAGTTTGTGCTACACTGTGAATTTAGTTGGTTAACCTTAATTACTTTTAAAAAGCATGCAAACCGATGAAATTGAGCCTTGAAATTACTGACTAATCTGAAATAGGAATTGCAAGTTGTGTAAGTAAATGCTTACTTAGTGTAGTGCACTTACAGTACACTACTGAGAATTCCTATTTCACCTAACTAGGTCATTACAAGTAAAGCATACTGTGTTTTTATTAAACACAGTATTCCAGATTAGTCTGTAATTTCATGGCAATCGATTTGCATGCTTTTAAAAGGTTTAAAGGTGTAACATTAGCCTGGAAATCCAGACCCTGGAAATCTAGAAAGACTAAGGGCAGGCCTGGAGTGGGTAATCGGGAGAATTCCCGGTGGGCCGCTTCACTTTTGGGCCGGTCGAAGGAAAAAAATTGACATTTGCCACGTTAATCTATCTTCTCTTAAAGTTGGCTACACACGTTCGCATTCTATGCCTAACACCGCAGCCTCTGCATGGGTTGTTCTCCCCTCCCAAGAGTTAATTGGTTGGGTCCATATACTGTAGCCCGTCTTTTCTAAAAAGTTTTCTCAGATACCAGCCGGGCCGGCCCTACCATAGTGATAAGCGTCAGGGAGGATGGATGGTAGAAAGAGGCCATGAGGGACTGAAAAGGCCAGGGCCCAGTTCCCCGAAAGCATCTTAAGCCTAAGAGCGTCAGAAGTCCCCTCTTACTTAACGCCTTAAGATTTGGCCGACTGTTTCGAAACCATCGTAGCTTAAGAGCGCCGCGGAAAACACTTCGTCAGAGATCTACGAGTGCTCCAGAGTACTCAAGTTACCGGGCTAAGAGTGTCTTAACAGTACTTCTCACTGAGGTCACCAACAGGACATACAGAGGAATTACAACTCAGAAAATACATAATCCAACTTACGTTCCCATTCTTTATTGTGTTTACCTGTGATGAATCAGATTTTAGCGTGCAAAATAGCCTACATTTAATGGTCATAATAATGTGATGAAAAGCGGACAAAAATGCAATCAAGTTATGAAACGAGACGTTGCCAGAATAGTTTGACATTATCTTTGCTAAGTGAATATTTTATTAGGCGTGAACGCGCGTGCACTGCTCTTAAGATGCTCTTAAGGGGATCTGTCCACGTTAATAGTTCCGAAATATGCTCTGATTTGATGGTGATGTCAGGTGACTGCACGTCACAGCTATAGGCCTACCGTTTAAACTTCGGATCTACACATTAATTCACATCAATACGAAAATAGTAACACTTGACATCTGCATTTAAGCATCCCAAGTAGGTTATATACCACACACAGACATAAATAATTGTAATTATTTAAGATTAGATTGTTGCACCATGCAATCATTTTTCGTGGTGTCACTTAAGAACACGTTTGAAGATAAGAAAGAAGTCGAGTAAGAAAGTGAGGAAATGTGTAGGCCTAGTTTTGATGCAGTAGCCTACAGACTAAACCACATGTTGATTTCTCTGCTTTTTACCTCATAGGCCTAATAAAATATAGCCTTCACTTAGCAAAGGTAATGTCAATAGATAGATAGATAGATACACAGATAGATACTTTATTGATCCCCAAGGGGAAATTCAAACCAAGGGGAATTTTTGGGTACGCAGGCCTGTGTGTGAAAAATGTCAGGCGCACACCCTTATTGTGAAACTACCCAATTCAAGTTTATACTTGGTTGTTTACTTTTCCACCTCAAAATTAAGTGACTCATTTTAGGCAAGTAATGTATTGAGTTCTACTTACTAAACATTTTAAGTAAGGAACGCTATTATATTTTACAATGCATATGTCATTACAGGGTAATAAGGTCACCTGATTATGCTGACTATTGTTATGGCTGACTCAGAAGCTGCAACATAAAATGGAGATGGAAATCAGAGTTTATAAAAAAATAATTTCAATTAAAAAAAATAATGATTTGGATTTAAGGGGTTAAACATCAATTTATATTAACGTTCTCACACACATGCACACACACACATTGTATGTATATATATACATATATATCCCTATTGCATGGTGTTGCCATATGGGAACAATTGATTTATCTTAGTGTTTCTAATTGGCAGTAACACAAAACCTATATTTTACTATTTAAGTGTGAAAAAGGGAATTTAAGTATATAAAAAAAAATGTAGGCGCATGATGAGGATATACCCCACATATACAGGATATACACTTTCTGAAGGGGACTACTTGGGGTGGGATGGTTCACAAAACCCACGGTTCGGTTTGTACCTCGGTTTTAAGGTCACGGTTTTCGGTTCTGTATGGTTCTTGTTGTTATTTTTATTAAGGGGAGGGCTCTGTGACAATGCGGTCTCACTACAGTTGAATTATGTCCTCTGACTGTAATACAACCCTATGAATTTGGGAAATGAAAGTCATCTAAATGAAAGTCATGTAAATTATGACATTCTTTAATATAAACATTGGTTTAGATAAAAACAATTACTTTATGTCCGTAAAGGAAGGCTATTTATTCTCCAAGACGGACTGCACTATGACAATATCACCATGACATTATCACTTTATTGGCCAAAATACAGTTGAATTTGTATTTTAACTAGATGTTTCAGAGCATAAATAATGCACGCTTAATTTAGTTCATTTCTAAAAGATTTGTAATGAAATAAAAAGAAATTCACATGATCAGTAGCCTAATAAGAGAGAAAAAAAACAAACACAGGTGAACTGTGGGAACAGCTGTCATTCGTTCCTCTTCAGGTTTGATGTCAAATAATAGTAGACTAACGTTAAAGGTGCAGACAGGGATTTAGCAGGAAGCCGTGTTTTTGTTTAAATTTATTAGCAGATGGTGCTTGGTTTACAATTTAACAGCACCACTACTGGAGAAAAAATTCTAGGGGAAACACTGTATGAATATATAAATTAAAACTTTACAAGAATTTAACTGAATTTTACAACCACAATATATGTATAATTAGATTGTATTACACTTGTGCTACACATAAGGTAACATATGCACTAATGCCTCATTCACACCAGATACGTGGTGTGTGTGTTCCGTCACAGCTGTGGCATGGTTGTGTGTGTGTGTGATTTCAGACTTGGCAGGTGTCTTGCTACGGGTACCAGTAAGTGCAGTGTCAAGTTTGGCGTTGATTGGATAAGAAATGCAAAATATATTGTTAAATATATTGGTATGAGAAGCACACATTGGGTTTCTCTGCTGTACTGTAGCCACTCCCTCTCTCACACAGCACAGTGCAGGACCAGAGACAGAGAGGATATGGGCACAGCATGGGTCAAGTTGCTTGGATGATTATCATGTCTGATGTCAACAATAAAGATTCCCTGTATGCAGTTTGCTTCTATATCATTAAGCTATTCAAATAGGCTAAACATAGCCTTACATCAAAGCTTTAGGCTTATGTCATTTCGATCAGCTACAGACAACGAGTGGCAGACAGAGTGTGTCACTTACGCTAGAGCAGGGGTTCTCAACCTTTTTGGCAGGTGACCCTTTTTTGATTTCACAAAACGTTGGCGACCCCAATCCTTCACATGTTACGCGAGAGAGCGCAACTCATCTCTGCTATAACATGCAGACGAGAGCGGTTCTTTAATTTTCTCCAAATGTCCTTACGCGTTGTTTTGCTATTTTATTTTAAACATTGATCAAGCATAATTCTGTCAATCAAACGTCATGCGGCCTGTCTACGTTTATTTTTACTTAGCTAGATTATAATACAGGATCCGTTACGTAACTTGAATATCATGGTTTTTAATATTGTTTTATTTTAATGTAGGCCTAATATACTGGTCAATTGTAAGATACCCAGTATCTCAGGTCTCGGCTGTAACATCCAGAAGAGAGCGGTTCTTTAATTTTCCCTAAATGTCCTTGCGCGCCTGGTTGTTTTGCTATTTTATTTCGAACATTGATCAAGCATAATTCCGTCAATCAAATATCTCATGTGGCCTGTCTAAGTTTATTTTTACTTAGCTAGATTATAATGCAGGATCTGTAACTGAACTTGAATATCATGGTTTTTAATATATTTTTTTTAATGTATGTATATTTTACTGTAATGTACTGGTCAGTTTTACCAAAGTTGGGAAACAATGGGCTAGAGATTGTTGAGTCACATTGTTGCAAATTTCATAGGATGATGCATCATTCCACAAAATGGTTTGTCTTCTCTATCAGGAAGTTAGTCAGTAAGCTTAACAATAAACATATAGCCTTAACTCAAAACAGCTGTTATAGGCTTATGTCATTTTGATCTGTAAAAATGTCACATGCAGCCATGCCTAAATTCTGCTTACTGCACATTAATCATAGGCTAATATATTATAATATAATATTCAGTATTGAATGCTTAGGAATGATGTTTTCCCCTCCTACCATACTATTTGTAAGCAGGTGTAGCCTACCTGCGGACATGTAAGTGCTACAGGTTTTCTACAGAAATTGCATGTTTGAACGGGCACTGCACTAGTTATATTGAAATAACAGAATAAGGATACGTTTATCACTACAAACTCAGCGGAGTGTTGCAAATGCAGAAACTGTTTGTCTGAAATAATATGGCAGCTTGCGGATAGAGAACAACATGACGATAAAAACAGTTAAATGATGAAACTGAATATTGAAAATTGAAATGCAAAATGAATTGACATTTGAATTTTGAGACTGAAGTACCATGGCAAAATGGAATGCAAATCAATCCATGTTTATTCTATTTTTTAACCAAAATTATTCAAATTGATTTCAGGATTGCATTGTCACTTTGCAGATTAAAATACAATTGGATGGAAATTATTGCAAATTGCAATATTAAATTGCATAATGTAATGTATTTTAGAATTGCAGATTGCATTCTCAATCTAATTTGAATTATGCAACATATATGCTTCCATACATTAGGTGTGTAAATGCAACCCAGATCACACTGTTCCCAGTGTTGGGAAAGTTCACTTTCTACGTGAACTAGTTCAAAGTTCAGTTCACAAATTTTAAAATGAACTAGTTCAGTTCATAGTTCATAATTAAAAATGTTGAACTAAGTTCACAATTTCCAAACTAGTGATGAACTAGTAGTTCTTTTTTTTCATATGTTGCTGCGAGCTATTATTTTTCAAAATTATTGCCACAGCCCATATAGAATGCAGTTAATTTGGGTTGAGGATCTGTCTCGACAGTCTTTTGATTTGTTATTGGCTTGCACATACCTTGAAAGGCTAGCCAGGTGCTTCAGTTCAATGTGCCATTTCAGGTTTGCTGTGGATGTGACTGATGTTCAGGCAAAGTTTGCACAGAAATGTATGATTTTTCCCATCCTCACTGACCTTGTCATAAAACTTGTTTTAAATGATCATATGAGGCCCCTTTGCTGCTTTGTCGTCTACATCAGCCTTTCTCAAACTTCTTTGACCTGAGGCCCAGTCAAGGCATACTTTGGGGTCATAGGGCCCACCTACATGAACCCACCCCCCATCAAATTATCATAACAATATCACAATTATTATTATTTTTATACTATATTGCTATACATGCACTTCAAAACAGTCAATGTTTAAAGTGCTAAGATTGTTCACAAAAGTTTGTGAAAACATGCACATCAGAGTACTGCTTTACTAATGTAAAATATAATATGGCCTACAGTAGTTTCATTGTTTTTGCATTGTTGCATGATGCTTGTGTAGCACTCGGCTCAATTTACTATATTCTAGGTTATGTCTAGTTACTTGGACCAGAATCAGAAGTTTCTAGATAAGACTACTGGAGGTAGATGGATGCAACAAGCTAAAGTTTATGTTAGAATAATGATGACATTTAATAAGTAAAAGGAGTAAATGAATAAAATGGTATAAATAACAATAAGTACAATGAATAGATTGAAATAAATAGAATACAAAGTGCAGTGCAATACATAACAATATCAGATGTTCTATTCATTCACGGTCCTCACCGACAGAAACCTCCTTCTCCATGGGCTTGTGGAACTGTCAATCCGCAGTCAACAAAACCGACTTCATAGCTGGCTATGCCAACCACCTTTCATTGGAACTCCTTGCTCTCACTGAGACTTGGATCAAACCAGAGAACACTGCCACCCCGGCTGCACTCTCCACTAACCTTACACTATCCCACACCCCTCGCCTATCTGGGACGAGGGAGGCGGGACGGGCCTGCTGATCTCCAACAAATGGAAATTCACCCGCTACTGCCTTCAAACAAATATGTCTCATTCGAATTCCATGCCATCACAGTGATCGCCCCAGCAAAACTCTCACGTGCTGGTCATCTACCGCCCTCCAGGCCAACTAGGCGACTTTATTGACGAACTTGACACTCTGCTATCCTCCATCCCTGAGCATGACTGTCCGCTTCTTGTTCTCGGTGATATGAACATCCACTTAGATGCCCCAGGCTCAGCGGACTTTTTGGCCCTGGTCCACTCCTTTGACCTCGAACTGGTTCAAAGCCCACCGACTCACAAAGCTGGCAAAGAGCTTGACTTGATCTTCACTCGGAACTGCAGCACAGACACCCTCATGGTGACGCCTCTCCATCTTTCTGACCACTTCTTCATCCAGTTCAATGTCAGCCTGTCAGAACAGCCTCCGGCTCCTCAGCCGATGGTCACGTTCGCCCGCAACATCTGGAATCTGTCTCCAACGCACTTCTCCTCTGTGGTTGCCTCCGGTCTACCTCCACTCAACACCTTCTCCTCTCTGGAGGTTAATGAAGCCACCGACTCGCTCTGCTCCACACTGACCTCGTGTCTAGGCAGCTGTGCCCTCTTACCACAAGGCCAGCTCGATCCAAACATTCTCATCCATGGCTAAATGATACCCTCCGATGCAGAAGCGCACCAAACTCAGAGCCGCGGAGAGGAAATGGCACAAATCCAAACTAGCTGACGACCTCAAAACTACCAGACACTCCTGACCTCCTTCTCAGCCAGCATCACTGCTGCTAAGACTGCTTTCTACCATGACAAAATCAACAGCTACAGACACTCGAAAACTTTTTCTCAACCTTCAAATCGCTACTCAACCCTCAGCTGCCTCCTCCTCCATCCAGCCTTACTGCAGATACCCTCGCCTCATTTTTTACAAACAAAGTGGTGGCAATCAGCAGTCAATTCTCTACATGCCCACTCAACGCATCTGACTCAGATACCGCACTCCTACAACCTCTAGGGACTGCTGGAACATCTTTTTTCAGCATTCACGCCTCTCTCCGAGTGAAGTGTCCAGACTCCTGACATGCAGCCGTCCTACCACATGCTCGCTGGACCCTATACCCTCTGAGCCTACTTCAGTCCATCAGCCCGACCATCGCTCCAGCTATCACACATGTGATCAATGCCTCGCTAACCTCCGGCACATTTCCAACAAGTCGAGAACTACCGCCCTGTCTCACTACTGCCTTTCCTATCCAAAGGCATTGAACGAGCAGTCTCCAAACAGGTCTCTGACTTCCTTTCACAGAACAACCTTCTGGATCCAAATCAGTCTGGGTTCAAAAGCGGCCACTCTACCGAAACGGCTCTGCTGTCTGTAACAGAAGCCTCAAAGAAGCCAGGGTGACCGCCGGTCATCAGTACTCATTCTGCTTGACTTATCGGCTGCCTTTGACACGGTTAATCACTGTATCCTTCTCTCTATACTTTCGCTGACATGGGAATCTCGGTTCTGCTCTCTCCTGGTTTGAATCCTACCTCACAGGACGCTCGTTTAACGTATCATGGCTTGGTCAGCTATCCGCACCTCACCATCTCACCACAGGGGTCCCCCAGGGCTCAGTGCTGGGCCCCCTCCTCTTTGCTATCTACACCACCTCCTTGGGACAGATTATCCGTTCAACGGCTTCTCATACCACTGCTATGCAGACGACACACAGCTCTATCTGTCCTTTCCACCTGACGACCCCCTGGTTTCAGCACGGATCTCGGATTGCCTTTCAGACATAGCTACATGGATGAAGGCACACCACCTCCAGCTGAACCTCTCAAAGACTGAACTGCTGGTCATCCCAGCTAAACCTACCATACACCACGACATCAACATCAAATTTGACTCCCTGTCTGTTTCACCGACCAGGACTGCAAGAAATCTAGGAGTTGTTCTTGACAACCAACTAAACTTCTCAGATCATGTTGCCTCAGTAAGCCCGGTCATGCCGTTTTGCACTCTACAACATACGGAAAATCAGGACTTACTTGACTCAAGATGCTACCCAACTTCTGGTTCAGGCAATAGTCATGACTTCGACTACTGCAATGCCCTCCTGACAGGTCTCCCAGCCTGCGCAGTGAAACCACTTCAGATGATCCAGAACGGGCGCCCTGGTCTACAACCAACCCAAAAGGGCACATGTTACCCCGCTGCTCATCCAGCTACACTGGCTACCTATGGCGGCCCCATCAAATTCAAGTCTCTAACGCTTGCCTACAAAGTAGTCTCGGTTCTGCTCCCACCTACTTGAATGCCCTCATACAGACTTACACTACCTCCAGACCGCTGCGGCTCCTCTGACGAGCGACGTCTAGCTCTACCACGATGCGCTCAAGCCAATCCAAACTTTTTCTCATCTGTTGTTCCTCGTTGGTGGAACACACTGCCAGTTCCTACAAGGGCAGGGACATCCTTTTCCACTTTCAAAAAACTCCTGAAGACCCAGCTCTTTAGAGAACATCTACTCTCATAGCAACACTTACAACAAGTCTTACTGATCCTAGCACTCACCAGCCGTTTTAAACTGACAAGTAACTGTTAAAAACAGCACTCACCGACGCACTTATTCTTACTGTACTCTAATGTTTTTTTTTTAAACTGTCCTAAAATTGTGAGAATTGTTCTAAAACTTACTGTTTACCATGTTGTTAGTCGCTTTGGTTAAAAAGCGTCAGCCAAATGTAATGTAATGTAATGTAATGTAATGTTCTATATACGGTTCTATATTCGGGTGCACCCTTATCTTACCTAAGTTCTAAAATATTCAATGTGATCTTTCAATGGTACAAGAAAATAAAAATATATACAATAAATATTCAGTGTATTATAGTATGTATGTGTATCAATTCAACAAAATGTATTGTCAATATCAATGATCAATGTGTCACAATCAATTAATTCAGTTCATTCAGAAGTTATCAGGAGGTTAAGTCAGGGAATAGTCAAAAGGTCAGTCTGGGTCAGTCTTACAGTCCTACCACAGTGGTGTGAAGGGAAATGAAAGGTGAAGGGAAGTTCAGATTCGGGATTCTGGGAGGCTCGCCATCTATTCAGATCTTTTATCCACTATAAAAAAACCTGACCTGTAAATATACAGGCCAGAAACAATCATGTATCCAGGTCTCAGAGTACAAAACATCCAATAAACAGTCACATCAAATAAATTAAATCAATAAATAAATTATATGAAACTGGTCTATGTTAAAAAGTTTATTAAACATTACCGGAGTTCAAGCTAGCGTTAGGCTTTTATGGTGCTGCACCAGCAGTAGCTCTAGTAGCAAACCTAGCTTAGCATAAACTTTAACGGAAAAACGAACTCACGAAGCCAGCATTCGATGCAGTACAGGCAGTTCAGAAAGTTGCAGTTCTGTTTGAAGTTTTGTCTTCTGGATGTCTACGATCATTATTACAGTATGTCTACATTACTATTTATGTATTTAGTCTTGTTCTAATCTTGTAGATATTTCAGTTAAATATGTACCTTCAATCCATTCGATTTAACGTTAGTCCTGTCAATCGTTTTCCCTCCGGTCAGGTTTATGTTCTCGTTCAGGTTTCTATATCATATTAATTTCATTACTAATCATGTTTATCATATTACACCATGTTATAACTTATTATTGGATCAAATAATTACCTTTTCTCTTCTTATTGAGTTCTTATTGATAGATTATTCTCGTTGGTTCGTGTTAGTTCGTGTTGGTTCGTGTCTTTCGTTTGATTTCATTCAAAAGTTTTTCTGTGGTTGCTGTGGAGACGCAGGGGGCGCGCTCTCATTGGCCAGCTGGCTTTTAGAAGTTAACCCTTTATGCACTGGGCTACACCCTCCCCCCTTGAACTCATGCACGTCCTGTTGCATGAATGACCGGGCTGAGTGAGGATCACAGGGACTGAGGGACAGGAGAGTGAATCAGGGCCATCACTTTCAGACAGAGCATCTGTGTAAGCTACAGTTAGGCCATGAAAAAGGGCTTGGACAATTGAGATCAAGGGTTTTCCCATCTGTGTGTACTGCAATCTATTGGGCTCTCTTCTTTGTCTCTGTGACCGTCTTGGAAGGTTCTCCTGTATGTCTGAGGTCTCTGGACAGAGTTTAGGTCCTGACTCCACGAGTCCATAACTGGGCTCTGGATAAATGGGCAATGAACTGGAGTTGTCCAAAAGCAGAGGGACAGAGGGACAGTCGTGTACAGTTTGTACTACATCCGTTACTTCCAGTGGGTAGGTCCCAGGCAAGCTGCTGGGAGCAGTGAGGGAGTCGGAGGGGGCCTTTACAGTAGAGCTTGAGGGGTGATTCACAGACTCAGCACTCAGGGCGGAGGGGACTGCATCTTCAGGAGGCTGACCCGGGCTGTACACCAGATAATCCTCGAGCTGATGAGGGACAGGGACAGAGCCAAACGTATACTCAGAAAGCAGGGTTGGAGAAGACTCTAGACAGACTTCGGGCCGGTGAGGCACAGGTTCAGTATCGAGTCTGTGACCTACAGATGCGCCGGGGGTTTGAATACCATCTGTCCCAGATGATGATTGTCGTAGCGGGATGTAAATTGACTAGAACTGTGACATGGACGTTCCTCAATTAAGGGGGCTAAAGGGGAGGCTAAAAACTCATCTTCAGAATCACTTGACTCAGTGGCTTCTGTCTCACATTCAGGAACGCTCTGACGTGTCTTGACTCGCTGAGTGGGCTTGGGGTCTGGGGGCAGCTCTTCTACTTCCTCTGGCACAGGGAGGAAGCCACAAGGAAGAAGGAGATCGCGGTGCAAGGTGCGCATGGGGCCATCTCGGGACTCTACCTTTACTGTGTAGATTGGAAGATCTCCGGCACGCTTAACCACAACATGGATGTCTTTCCCATTTGTCCGCTAGTTTGTTCTTGCCACGCAGTCTCACATTTCTCACCAACACTCTATCTCCGATCTCAAGGATGGAAGTGGTAATTTTCTTGTCAAAGTGGGATTTATTTCTATCAGCAACTTTCTGAGCATTGCGAGAGGCCAATTGGTAACTTTCCTCTAGTCGAGATTTGAGATTTTGCACATACTGCGAATGGGATTTTTCTTGTTTTTCTTTAAAGGGTAAACCAAATGCTAGGTCAACTGGCAGGCGGGGCTTACGGCCAAACATCAACTCATATGGGGTGAATCCGGTTACATCATTCTTGGTACAATTGTAGGCGTGTACTAAGGGTTTAACAAACTCCTTCCAGTGGGACTTTTGCTTGTATTCTAGGGTACCTAACATGCTCAGCAATGTTCTATTGAATCTCTCAACTGGATTACCCCGTGGGTGGTATGGGGTAGTTCTGATCTTATGTATTCCTGATACTTCACACAGCTCCTTAATTAGGCGAGATTCAAATTCAGGTCCTTGGTCGCTGTGCAACTTCTCAGGGATTCCATAGCACACAAGGAAGTTGTCCCATAGACACTTTGCAACGGTTCTAGCTTTCTGATTGGGAGTAGGGATGGCAACTGCAAATTTTGTGAAGTGATCTGTTATCACCAGGATGTCTTTGGTGTTACTGCTATCTGGCTCAAGAGTAAGGAAATCCATGCAAACAAGTTCTAATGACCTTGATGTTCTTATGTTTACTAGAGGGGCTGATCTTTCGGGAAGGCTTTTTCTTCGCACACATCTATCACAGGTCTTGATTTTGTGCTCTACGTCAACAGACATTCTTGGCCAGTAGAATCTGGTTCTAACAAGATCTAGTGTCCTATCAATTCCCATGTGTCCCATGTCATTGTGCAAACTATGCAAAACAGTTTCTCTGAGTTCTTCAGGAAGAACAAGTTGATATGTGGTGTGACCTGAATCATGTCTTTTGCGGTACAGAACCCCATCGTACAATTCCAGTTTATTCCACTCCCGCAACAAAAGAGGGAGGTCGGGGAGCTCTTTGCGCACTGTGGGAGGTGGTTTTTCTCCACATTCCATTTGAGCAATCACTTCTCTGATGGTACAGTCTGCTCTCTGCTTTTCTTTAAGTTCAAAGTGTGAGAAGGAGGGGATGGTTGGTAACCCATGGTCACTCTCTGTGGCATAGCTCTCTGGAAGGGCATCTGCAGAGACAGCAAGAGACTCAACAAGAGTAATACCACATCACTGTAGTGCTGGTCGTGTGAAACTTTAACAAGACGGCTCTCACAGACGGCTTTCACAACATCCACATCCTGGTCAATGTCACCCATGGGCTCTGTATCGTCCAGATGAAACTGAGTGAAGTGCCGGATTCGTTCTTGCTCTTTCTTGGAATGACTGTCATTTAAGAGTTGGCCATGTGGTCTTCTGGACAGGGCATCTGCATCAATATTCTGTTTGCCAGCTCTGTACTGGAGTTTAAATGTGAAGTTTGACAATGCTGCAAGCCATCTATAGCTAGTGGCATCCAATCTGGCAGTGGTGAGTATGTATGTCATTGGGTTACTGTCGGTGAAAACAGTGAACTGGGTTCCATAAAGATAGTCATGGAATTTTTCTGTCACAGCCCATTTGAGGGCAAGAAATTCTAATTTGTGAGCTGGATAGCGTGATTCACTTCTTGACAGTCCTCTACTGGCAAAAGCTATGGCTCTCAATCTCCCTTCCTGTTCCTGATACAATGCAGCTCCAAGGCCGGTGGTACTTGCATCGGTGTGTAAGACATATGGTAGCTTGGGGTCTGCAAAACCAAGAACTGGGGCTGAGGTAAGTTTCGAGATGATGGTATCAAATGCTTCTTGGCAGGCTTGAGTCCAGCGAGAGCCAAATGGTTCCTTCGGGTTAAAGTAACCTGTTCTGTTTGGTGGATGCCCAACTGCCTCTGTTTTCGGTGGATGCCCAACTTCCTCTATCTTTGGTGGATGCCCAACTGCCTCGGTTTTCGGTGGATGCCCAACTGCCTCGGTTTTCGGTGGATTCCCAACTGCCTCTATTTTTGGTGGATGCCCAACTGCCTCGGTTTTCGGTGGATTCCTAACTGCCTCTATTTTCGGTGGATGCCCAACTGCTGAATTCCTTTGGGGTTTCCCTTTGGTTCTTGACCCTTTGTGGACTGGTGGATATCCACGGGTCAGTTCGTTAAGTGGGCTGACTATTACTGAGTAATCCTTTATGAATCTGCGATAGTAACCTGAAAAGCCTAAAAATGAACGCAATTATTTTAGATTTTTGGGAATTGGCCAGGTTTTTAATGCGCTAATCTTCTCTAAATCAGTCTCAACTCCATTTTCAGACACTATGTCCAAGGTAACGCACAGACGTTATGAGGTCATCTAAAAATACCAAAACTTCTCTTAAATTCATGTCTGCTACACATTTTTCCATAAGTCTTTGGAAAGTACTGGGCGCATTGGTTATGCCTTGGGGCATTCGGTTGAACTCCCAGAATCCTAATGGTGTTTTGAATGCTGTTTTGGCTTTGTCTGCTTCATCAACTTCAATTTGGTAGTATCCTGACTTGAGATCAAGGACAGTGAACCATTTAGAACCGGTAAAGGCTGAAAAAGTGTCTTCTAGATTGGGAAGGGCATAGGCATCTTTAACTGTTTGGAGATTGAGTTTTCGGTAGTCTATACACAGTCTGACATCATTGTTACGTTTCCTTACTACTACAATGGGTGAGGAATACGGGGATTCAGACTCTCTAATCACACCAGCATCAAGCAATTCATGGAGGTGTTTTCTAACTGCATCAATGTCTTGAGGGTGTATGGGCCGGGCACGATGCTTAAAGGGGGTCTCATCATGAAGTTTGATGGTATGCTTCACTTTGTCTGTACAACCGAAATCTAAATCATGGTGGGCAAATACTTCAGGCATTCCTTTTAACATATTGATAATACGGTCTTTCCACTCAGGGGGTATGGGAGAGTTGTCAAAGTTAAAGTTGAGCTCAGTTTCTTGAGTCGTGTTCATGGTTTCTCTATTAGCAACACTTTGTTGAGATAAGATGCAGTGGAAAGTGGCAAGTTCAGCAATCACACAGTAAGAGGGGATTGTGGTATCATGGTCTGATTCATTTGTAATGACAACAGGAACTTTATATGGTGCCTTCGTAGGGACAGAAATTAAGCAACTCTTGACACACAGGCCACCCGGCAACGAAGACTGGGTGGGATGTTCCATATTGGCCCATTTGCCAGTGGGGACGCTCTGAGCATTAGCTGATCCTTCCAAGACTACTGTTTGGCCTGCAGGGATGACAGCAGAAATCTTTCCAACTGTTGTGACTAACGCTATAGCACTATTTGTGTTTTGCTTGTGTCTCAACTCCAGAGTGTTAAGTAAGGCCCTATATCCATAAGGACTGGGTCGGTGGTTTGGGATCGCAATATCTGAATACTTTTCATAAAGCACATCAAGCGTGTTAGTGCCTATTAATACTGACGACTGACCGTCAGGATGTATATCTGGAACAACAAGTGCAAGAGTGGGGATCTCAAAGTCAACTCCAAGGAAATCTCTGGGAAATGTTACTGGTATTTCTATGTAACCTAAATAAGGAACAGACTGTCCTCCTGCACCTTCAACCTCTAAAAGGTCATGAAGAGGTTTGATGCTTTGACTTGTAAGATGTTGTTGATAAAATGAGTCTGGAACTGTGGTTACTTGAGATCCTGTGTCTAGTAAGCAGTTACATTGGACACCAGCTATGTTCACTGAAGCTGTACATTTTGATCCTACTAATCCTCTGGGTAGTTTAAATGTTGGTTTCCTAGCGTAGGACTGTTTAAGATTGGCACGCTGCTTGTGCTTGGTTTTAGCGGGACATGATCTGCCAGCTACAGTCCCCATTCGCCCCGAAATAGAGACTGTTTCTAGTTTAAATGGTCATGAGTGGAGTTGGGGTTTTCTCTTTCCCACATCTCCTGTCGACCTTTTAAAAGTTTTCTTTTCTCTGCTACCAGAGCTGGGTTTGGTGGGCTATCACAGTTTGGCTTAATGTGGCCATCCTCTCCACATCTGAAACAGTACCAGGGACGGGGCTTAGAGTTTTGATTTTGCATTGTATGCTGAACATGTTCTCTTGTTCGTTCCTCATTTTTCTTTCTCTCCCATGATCGACCACTAGAATTTCTGTTTGTGTTAGTGTTATGCTTTGGGGTCATTGCTGCTAATTGGCTTTGTATCTGTGCTACCTGCTTCGCAAGTTCCTGTGTGTCTGTGCTAAGTGCAGCATATGCACCCTGTTCTTCGTCACCGCAATACGCAGATTGCACATGTGATGACACTTTCTGCCTACCAGTGGCGCCTAGATGTTGCCTCATACGCATTTCTTTAGTTTCATGACGATCTTCCTCTGTGCGCAGCAGTAAAAGCAACTCTGCAAACGATGGGGGACATGTTTTCTTTTGCTTTAACTGAAGTTCAGAGAGAATGGCGTTATCCCAGCAACCTCTACAGAACTGTGTGAGAAGATGTCTGTCAGCTTCCTCACTTCCAGCACCACCTCGCTTAACAGCCTGATTCAGAGCTACCTGCAGACGTTGCAGGTAAGAGGACGGTTTCTCACCAGCATCCTGAAATGTGCCCATGAACTTGGCATACAGCTCATCGCCATCTTGAACGGTTCCATAAGCAGAATCTAACAATTGAAGATAGGCAGCAGGTAAACTGTTTGGGCTCAGATGTTTGACAATGTCAGTGGCAGGAGGCTTTCAAGTATTCTCTGTGATCGTAGTAGGTCTGACATGGCAGGGTCACTCATCATAAGTTCAACACTGGAACGCCAGGTGTCAAAATCAGGTTCATGAGGGGGTCTGGGGGCTTTTCCAGAAAAGGCACGTAGTTTAGGGCATGACTGCATCTGCAGACCAATGTCTTCTCTTTTAACAATGTGCTCAACTACTACTCGCTGTACTTCAGGAGGGTTTAAATCAATGGCAGTTAAAGCTGTGGTATTTAGGGTTCTGGTGTGTGGAGTGGGGGAAATTGGTGTATCTGTGTAGCTCTGACGAGCATTACAAGGGGGTTTTGTTATTACTGCAGCTAATGCAGGTGAACTAGGGTTTGGCTCAGTGTCATTAGATTGTGCATGGGGTAAATCAGCAATTGACTGACTAATTTGGGACATCATTTCTTTAAGAACTTCAGCAAAATCTTTCCCACTACATTTGGCTATATCTTTGAGTTCAGTAAGGCAGGCTTTAGTTGTGTTATCCACTACAGTTTGTGAGTAAACACTGCTAAGAGCTTGTACTCGGTAACTACTGTCACCACCACCATGAGCATAGGGTAGTTTGGGTTCTAAAGCCTTTACGGCAGCACCTGAATTGTATTCTACAATTAAGCTTGGATAAAATTCTGAGGATAAATCCTCAACTGGTATTATTTGATTAATAGATGGGTGGATGACAAATAAGCCTGAAAAAAGGAATTTAAAAAAACTTCAAATATCATCCCTAAAAAGTGTTTATATGTGTTGCTGTATCTCTAAACCTGACTAATATTAAAAAAAAATCCAAAAAAAAAAAGTGAAATATATATTTATATGTCAATTTGTCATGTTAGTGCCTAAAATTGTCATATGGTGTGACGTGAAAATAATTTGAAATAAAATGAAAATTAGATACGTTTTTCTACTTTAATTTATGTCACTGTACATTTTAATCACGTTTGCTTTGATATGCAACATTTCCTTGTGAATATTTAGAAGAAAAACCTAAAATTTAACAAGTTATTTTGTCAAGGTGGAGAATGCTCCTAAGTGTAACCAGATATTTTAGCTTAATTCTAATATTTCTTGTAAGAACTCACTCAAAATTCTTGAGGTTCTTGCAGATACCATTTCCTTTGTGTGCTATTGATGTTTTAATGATTTTTCAATTATAAAGTATTTTTTGTGACATTATTTAATGTCACACCAAATGACATGGTGTCACGCCATATGATGAACTGCACCACTCCACCATGTGTCAGAACAAAACAGGGTTTTAAATGACAATAAAATCATTAACAATGAATTTTGAAGTCACTGTATGAATGGTGTATGCGTGTAACAGCAAAATAGATGAAAGTTTAGTATTTATTTTTTAAACTTACATGGCATGGTAACATAAAAGAAAAAAAGTATGAGAAATATGAATTGTACAGATACATTTTTTTTACCCAATTATCACAGATTTAACAAAACATATAATATCTGAATTTAAAACATGTTTATACAAGAACTTTTATGTAAAAATGCAATTTGGTCATAGGGTGTGACAGAAATGTCATATAGTGTGACTTGAAAAAAGCTGTCACACCATATGATGCAGCGTCACACTATATGACATTTTGACAGTTAAGCTAATTTTCTAGACAGTTAAATACAGCTAACTATTATTTAGCATGCAACTGACCACATGGCAGCAGTGCTTTTAAGAATTCATGAAGAATATTTGTGGAAAATAGCTACTTTTTAGGCAAATGATGTCACACCATAAGACACTAAAATTTGGCCACGATTGATGATGTCCAATTCAAAGCTTTTTATATAAAAATCCAAAAAGCAGAACTCACCTCTTGACCATGCCAATTACTCCTGACATTCTATTGTTACTTCCTGATTAAGCAGGGTCCTCTTCCCAATAATAATGTCCAAATGAATGCCCGGTCAAAATATACAATATAGTGTCACGCCACATGACAACCATTTTATGGACAAAATATATTTGATTATAACTTAGTTGGACAGCATGCATAAACATCAAAACTTTCTGTGGTTGTAAAAAACATCCAATTATTTTATATGCATGGTAAAACTTTAAAGTAATTATACTTTAAATATAATATACACTCTTTTTAGGAAGTTCGCACACATGGTGGACAGTCACACCATATGACATTTTTTATGTTTGGATGATTATTTTAAGTCAAAAGTGAAATACAAATCCAATAAATTTAATATGACAGAACTTGAACCTACCAGACCTACAACATTTCCATATCAATTCTTAACAATTGACATTTTTTATAAGTGTGTGACACATGGACAGTCTGAATTCTGCTATTTGTCATCTACCCACATCCATATTGTTTGAGGAAATCTAAAATGTCTTCATCTTTCTGTTCCAGTGATGCCTCTAACTAAAACGGCATTTGGAATTTTTACAGCGTGGTTCTGAACAATATCCATATTTTTAGGTTGATTTCAGTTTATTAAAAGTCAGTGAATATCAGAATTTTAGTATTATATTATTGTTAATACTTATACTAAGGTTTTGGGTCGCTAGACACTGTTAAATTACTATTTCAAAATGGTGAAAAAGTATTGCAAATTACTCATCTACCTCCTGGCTGGGCTCGCCATATTTTACTGTAGCACTCGGCTCAATTTACTATATTCTAGGTTATGTCTAGTTACTTGGACCAGAATCAGAAGTTTCTAGATAAGACTACTGGAGGTAGATGGATGCAACAAGCTAAAGTTTATGTTAGAATAATGATGACATTTAATAAGTAAAAGGAGTGAATGAATAAAATGGTATAAATAACAATAAGTACAATGAATAGATTGAAATAAATAGAATACAAAGTGCAGTGCAATAAATAACAATATCAGATGTTCTATATACGGTTCTATATTCGGGTGCACCCTTATCTTACCTAAGTTCTAAAATATTCAATGTGATCTTTCAATGGTACAAGAAAATAAAAATATATACAATAAATATTCAGTGTATTATAGTATGTATGTGTATCAATTCAACAAAATGTATTATCAATATCAATGATCAATGTGTCACAATCAATTAATTCAGTTCATTCAGAAGTTATCAGGAGGTTAAGTCAGGGAATAGTCAAAAGGTCAGTCTGGGTCAGTCTTACAGTCCTACCACAGTGGTGTGAAGGGAAATGAAAGGTGAAGGGAAGTTCAGATTTGGGATTCTGGGAGGCTCGCCATCAATTCAGATCTTTTATCCACTATAAAAAACCTGACCTGTAAATATACAGGCCAGAAACAATCATCCAGGTCTCAGAGTACAAAACATCCAATAAATAGTCACATCAAATAAATTAAATCAATAAATAAATTATATGAAACTGGTCTATGTTAAAAGGTTTATTAAACATTACCGGAGTTCAAGCTAGCATTAGGCTTTTATGGTGCTGCACCAGCAGTAGCTCTAGTAGCAAACCTAGCTTAGCATAAACTTTTAACGGAAAAAACGAACTCACCGAAGCCAGCATTCGATGCAGTACAGGCAGTTCAGAAAGTTGCAGTTCTGTTTGAAGTTTTGTCTTCTGGATGTCTACGATCATAATTACAGTATGTCTACATTACTATTTATGTATTTAGTCTTGTTCTAATCTTGTAAATATTTCAGTTAAATATGTACCTTCAATCCATTCGATTTAACGTTAGTCCTGTCAATCGTTTTCCCTCCGGTCAGGTTTATGTTCTCGTTCAGGTTTCTATATCATATTAATTTCATTACTAATCATGTTTATCATATTACACCATGTTCTAACTTATTATTGGATCAAATAATTACCTTTTCTCTTCTTATTGAGTTCTTATTGATAGATTATTCTCGTTGGTTCGTGTTGGTTCGTGTCTTTCGTTTGATTTCATTCAAAAGTTTTTCTGTGGTTGCTGTGGAGACGCAGGGGTCGCGCTCTCATTGGCCAGCTGGCTTTTAGAAGTTAACCCTTTATGCACTGGGCTACACTTGCATTAGAAATACTTCTCAAAACAACAGCAATTATATGGGTGCCATTGTTTTGGGATGTTTCCCTCATGCAAGCATCATACACTGATAGAATATTTATATTCTATTTAATTACATTTTAATGTAACTTTAATACTTTAACACACTTTAATACTTAATGTTAGACATTGTTTTATATAGTCTGTGCTCTGATTTTTTTATGGAAGTTGCATAAATCCACGTCGTTCTATTAAATGTCGTTTCATAATGATTGAAGGTTAGCTTTGCTACCAACGTGCACACGCATGCATTGAATAAACGCTCATACTACGACTTAATTTTATGCCTCTATGTTTGATGACACCAAATCAACAAGTATTTCCTACAAATTGCAGAAACGTTTGTTTTCTTTTTCTGTCCGCTGTTCCTTGATCAATTGCGCAGCAAATTATCAGACGATGCCCCGGAATTCACTCTGCAGACCAGCATTGTCCACGTTGCGGACTGCGGCCATAGACTGCGGCCCATAGTTTGAGTAATGGTGACCTGCATGCTGCCATATTAAGGCCTTTTAACGGTGTGTTTTAGCCGGGTTTTCGCGTGGAAGGCTCTGTAGAAATCTGGCACCCTATTGAACCAGTTCATAGTAACGTTCATCAGGCAGTAATACAGTAAGCCTACGTACAGTTCACGTTCGCTCAAATATATATTTGTTTTCTCCTATTAATCCTTTCCTCTCTTTTTTATCTAAATGTAATGTAATCTGGCGCGAGAGATACAGTCAGTTCGTTACTATTACGTCACTCTTGGAATATATACTGCAGCGCAGCCGTTGAAGTCAGTTCAACAGGAGTCAAGAGTAGTCAACAGCTCTGCTGTGCCTCATTTTGCTGTTAACGTTAAGACTTCAAGAAAATTCGTGAACCTTCTCGCCAGGTAGGCATATGAACTCGTTTTCCTTTACTTTAAGTTCTTGTGCTAATCAATACATGAGTTATTACGGAAAACTTGGGAAAGGATGTTGGAGCTAATCAGCTATCGTCAACGTGCTAGTAGTCGACCATCTGGTGTTAATTTTAGACTGATAAGAAAAGTTATCTTTGTAATAGATGTAACTTGTAAATACTTCTATGTTTTATCAAATTTTGAAGTGTTTTGTTTTTAATGGCAGTGTATACGGTTCGCCTCTGTGAATGTTGTCCAATGTTAGTGTTTCACATAAAAAAAGCAAGGTTAGTTCAACAAGAGTAAACCACAGCACGTCGTCAATAATTCTGCTGTTCCTCGCTTTGCTGTTAAGACTTTAAGAAAATCATTTAATCTTCTTGCCAGGCTTTGAGGAATTGTATCAGAGGGTAGCTAACGTTAACGTTAGATCTGCTGTTTCTAAGTCTGGTGCCCAACAACGTCCCGCTTTGTTGTTTGAGTCTGTGGGGGTCCAACGGCTGCGGCTCGAGCCCCAACCTCTCAATCGGAACTCCTGGTTGTCCTCGCTCCAGAATAAAGGTGTTTAACTCTTTAACTGCCACGGAATTCTAGAATACTGCACCCCCTCACTGCCAGAACAACATTCTAAATCCCCCAAAAATCTGCTGGATATTGTCAAACTGTGTATAAAGTATCTGTTTTCTGGTTTTACACTACTTTTTGATAGCTACAGTCAAATAACAAAGGATGTTACACCACTGCCTCTATTTAGGGCTCCAAAAAACATTGTGTATGTCATTGTGGTCATTACAAACAGCAGTTGCACAATACAATTTGTAATATGTACTAATGAATTATCACCTTAAAAACACACACAATAGATAATATTCATAGAAAGATATGTAATTTAATCAATTAATAATATATTATTACATACTCTAAATATTCACACATCTCATTACATCATTACAAAATGATTGAGTGGCAAACTTATAACATACGGCATATGACAAACGGCGGTTTCAATTCAGATAAATCAGGTGGTCTAACAAACAGTGACATGTTAATCATGTAGTAGCATGCATGTCATTATTTATGCTGTTTCTTTGCAATTAAATTCAGGTCCAGAAAGGTTTAGAATGACTAAACATAAACACTCCTGTAGTAAAATTGAACAATAAATATAAATAATAAGATCTTTTTGGTAATTGAGGGGCAGCCGTGGCCTACTGGTTAGCGCTTCGAACTAACCGGAGGGTTGCCGGTTCGAATCCCGACCAGTAGGAACGGCTGAAGTGCCCTTGAGCAAGGTGTGTGCTTCACCTCACTGTATGTTCAATGTGTGCTGAGTGTGTTTCACTAATTCACGGATTGGGATAAATGCAGAGACCAAATTTCCCTCACGGGATCAAAAGAGTATATACTATTGGTGGTATTGGTGACAAACCAAGATACTTTGCACATGACAATTTGCAGATCATAAAAGAAAAAATGTCCACCTGCTGGGGTGTTTTTTTAACATCTGCAAACAGTAAAGGACTGACATAGGTTAAGTTCTTGTGAGCACACTAACAGCAGAGACCAGTGTTGTGCCCGGGGAGCAACCTATATGTGGCCACAATACTCATGTTCTCTGTGATTAATTTCCTATTTTGCCTTTGAAAACACATTGGATTAGATCCATGCTTCATTTGAGTATACAGCTACATGTAATAACTGTTGAAGTGAACAAAAAAGAACTCTGAACATCTTTTGGAAACTAGTGTACTACTAGCCAGCTACTTGCTAGCCAGCTACTATAGCCAGTTCGAGTTTTGTATAGATTTCTAAAAATGAACAGTAAAACCTCTACACTGGTAGAGATTTGAACAAACAATAAATATCAGTTCAAGTTTTGTATAGATTTCTAAAAATGAACAGTAAAACCTCCACACTGGTAGAGATTTGAACAAATAAACAATATCAGTTCAAGTTTTGTATAGATTTCTAAAAATGAACAGTAAAACCTCTGCACTGGTAGAGATTTGAACAAACAATATCAGTTCAAGTTTTGTATAGATTTCTAAAAACGAACAGCAAGACCTCTACACTGGTAGAGATTTGAACAAACAAACAATAAATATCAGTTCAAGTTTTGTATAGATTTCTAAAAATGAACAGTAAAACCTCCACACTGGTAGAGATTTGAACAAACTAACAGTAAATATCAGTTCAAGTTTTGTATAGATTTCTAAAAATGAACAGTAAAACCTTCACACTGGTAAAGATTTGAACAAACAAACAGTAAATATCAGTTCAAGTTTTGTATAGATTTCTAAAAATGAACAGTAACTGATTGGAAGAACTAATCATTTGAACTGATTGAAAGAACTGATCATTTGAACTGATTAAAATAACTGATCATTTGAACTGATTGAAAGAACTGATCCTTTGAACTGATTAAAAGAACTGATTGAAAGTGCTCCTAGACAACCTAGGCTGGTAGATGCCTGAGATGGAAGATTCTGAAAAAAAAAAAGAAAAAACTATATTTAGAGAAGAAAATTCAAACAAAATGGAACATTTTGGCAAATATCTACATTTATAGTTATTAGCAGTGTAATTTAACGTGCATAAATAACTTTTATATAATCAATAGTAGTAATTATTACGTTGTATGAAACAAGGAAAATGCATATCAACATGTGCATATTAAAATTAATGTAATTTACCAGATACTAGCGAATAGACTAGATAGTCTACTATAATAAGCAAACAACATCTCACCAGTGTTTGTACACAAGCTTTGTATGGTACATCTCAAAGCAGTCAGTGGGGCACAGGGTGGTCTGGACAGGTCTTGCAGAAGAAAGGTGTCTGCTTCCTCCCTCTATGTGCGTCATCTGGACTGCGCTTCCGCGTGGAACAGACTTTGCAGTCCGGACGCGATTTCTCGTGTTGTCTGAGAAAGTGTCGACCAGTGAGACGCACGGGCACTAACGGTGTGCTGATTGGCCTGGGAGGAGGAGTAAGCTCAATTTGCCTCCGTCTCAGTAGCCCCTTCACCACAAGCTCGCGGAATCCAGCCGACTGCATTGAATTGCCACTTTCTTTGTGCAAGATGTAGGCATTCACAAGTGCGACCTCCCAGATATGATGGAACAACCGATGGTACCACTTCATTGCACGGTGTTGGTAGCTGTAATAGGAGCATAGCTGGTCTCCGCGATCTACCCCTCCCCATGAAGCGGTTGTAGTCCTCCACGCTCTTTGGCTTTGCGCAAAGTTCTGTAGCCATCAGGCCCCTTGCCTTTTCGTTTGGTGATTACGAGATTGTCGGGTGCACTGTGGAGAGGACGGTGACTGTGCCAGCATCACAAAAAGACGCAGTTAAAAGTGGACGTTTTTCAAAAAACACAGGGGGATCTGAAGGCCGCAGTTTCAGACCATGGAGTTGAGGGGGCATGCCTTTCCTGTTCACACGAACAGTTCCACACGCGCCAGTGTTTTGCCGGTGGAGCTCTTGGAAAAGAGCGGGTGAGGTGTAGTAGCTGTCAGTATAGAGACTGTGTCCCTTCCCCAAAAGCTTAGCTTCCCTTAGCAAGCCAACAACGGAACTATGGCCAATACCCAGACAGCGTCAGAGTTGAAGGCCCCCTCCAGTGTATACGTGCCACAGGTACGTGTAATTACTTGTCGCGTCTGATAGGACACAATTCTTCAGACCAAACCGGTGTCTTTTATTTGGCACGTACTGACGAAAAAACACCCTTCCACGAAATGAAACCATGGATTCATCAATGGAGAGGTGTTCGTGGGGGTAGTACTCGCTCTGAAAACTCTTCAGGACTAGATCCATAAGTGAGCGGATTTTAAAAAGTGGATCATAACCCGGCTGACCTCTCTCCAACCTCAGAGAGTTGTCATTGAAGTGGATGCAGGAGGACAAGAGCTGAAAGCGGTTGCGTGTCATTACACAGGCGAAATTTGGTGTCAAGCCCAGTGAACTTTGGGTGCTCCAGTAATCAGCGATTTGAGTCTTTCTAGTCAGACCCATGCTGATCTGAATGGCCAAAAACGCCTCCATCTCAGAGCGATCAGTGGGTTTATAGTCACGTAAACGAGAGTGACTCGCTAGCTCGGTGGAAGCTAATCCCTCAGCATAGCGGTTTGTCTCAGCCACCATGAGATCAATGACACAATCGCTAAAAAAGGCTTTAAAAAAAAGGTATGGATCACTACAATCCCAAACTCTCTGCGGACCAGGGGCCTCATTACAGAAAGAATCCTAACTGCTCATCCTAATTTAAGTTAGGAAACCAAAGATAGGAAAAATCCTAACTTCCTATTACAGAAGCAGTGCCTAAACTAATGTCCGTTTCCTATCTTATCTGTGGCTTCCTATCTTATCTTTATTTAGGAAAATCCTAAACGTTCTATCAATCTGATTTTTCGACGGCTATCAACAGTTTATGTCTTTTTCTGCACTTAGAATGTGCACGAGACTGATAGAACGCATAACTGTAACGACAAATGAGCTTAAAAGTTAACGTTAAAGCCTAACGAAAACCTAAACGAAACAGCAAGCTACGGTCATGGCAGGTCCAGCTGATAAGAAGAGGAGGGCTTTTAATTTCAGCCAAGACGAGTTGGAGGCATTAGTTCAGGCGGTGGAAGACAGGAAACATTTATTGTTCGGGAAATTTTCAATGACCGTAACGTCGCAGTCTAAAGATAGACACTGGAAAGAGGTGTGGGACTCTGTCTCAGCAGTTTGTGGGATGCTGAGGACGATTGGAGAGTACAAAAAAAAAGTGGTCCTCTCTAGCAAGTGATGCTAAGATCAGGGGGGTCTTACAAAGGAGGGACCAAGCAAAGACAGGGGCTGGTTTGCCCGAAGTGAAGCCCCTAACCTCACTGGAGGAGAAGATCCTGGCCGTCATGGGTCAAGTTTACACCGAAGGTAAGTTGATTTCAGCACTAGCTTCCATGTAAAATTAGCCAGCTACTAGCTTGGCAATCGCAACTAATGTTATTAAAGTTTGTCTTCAGTAAGACATATCATGTCTAAAGCGACAAGAACGCTTAGCTTAAGTTTAGGTTGGGCATATACCTAAAGAGTGGACCTCATAATTGGTATGAACTAATGTCAACTAGTGTCAGTGTGTCTACATTTTGGGGGCGGTGTAGCAGGCTACAGACGTCAGCTAGCTAGTGCTACGATGTAACGTTAACGATGATAATCTAAAATGTAGCAGCGTGCATCGGGCTACCTGGAGGAGTGGCTACATAGTAACCCTAGAATAGGGCCACCAGAAGCTACATGTTACTTGTGTCAACCAGACAAAATACAGTCTATGTAGGCCTAGAGCTATGTAGACAGCAAAAGAAAAGCCAACGCTGACAACTCCCTAACGTGAAATAATTTGTGTATCATAGGCATTGCAACCGGCACGGAGGTGGGACTGGATGAGCTGTGTGAGCAGAGAAGTGGCGAGGTGTGTCAGTCGACATCGCCTGACCCTGAATCGGAGAAGGGTCATATTAACGCTGATGGATTCAGAGTGTGACACTATGAATCTGCCACCAGCAATTGTCATCCCATCACCTGGTAAGTCGAATTCAACGTTGATGGTAATTTAAAATAAATAGGCTATGAGGTGCATTTTTTACAATGATGCTGTCTCAACTGTATGCTACTCCATATGAACAGTTAAGGTATGTACTGTAATGTCCCGTTTAGTCTATGCTGTTCAAGGAAAGGTGCCTAGATTCTGAATCTAACATTCAGTTTTAATTCTTCCTACAGCTAAAAAGAAGCACATAAGCCTACAAGAGGAGCTTCTGGAGTTGGAGAAGGAGAAGCTGCTGGTAATGAGAGAAAAAGTAAATATTGATAAGGAGAGACTGCAATTGGAAAAAGAAAAATTCGAATTTATGAAGGAGTATTTAAAAAATCGAGGGAACAACATTGTCGATCTCTCTGAACTATAAAAAAAAATTATTTACATGTTTAAATGTATTTATTTAATATTGTCAAAAAATAAATATTTTAAATTAAACTGCAATATTTTGTCTTTAATTATCTTGTAAAATAATGTGCAATTAAGTTGTTTCTGGCAGTTCTGCCAGTCTGTGCACCATCATGTAGGCCTATGCCATCATGGCCTTCCTCCACATCTTCAACCGGGATGTTTTCAGGGTCCGGGAGATTAGCCATCCTGCATATGTTGTGCAGCACAGCAGTGGCCTTCACAAACATCACCACTCTCTCAGGGGAATACTGAAGATATCCCCCACTCTTATCATGGCATCTCCATCTACAACAACATAAATTAACCAGCACTGCACCAATTAACCAGTTAGTTTGTATTGCCATCATGGTAACAGGCTTTAATTTTTGGTATGATGTTATAGTCCATATTAATATTAAATCATATTAAACTTATACATTTGCTACATTGCTTTTGAAGTGTATAGTTTAACACTAGCTTCTTCTTCAGGGTTACTACACACTCCTTATCTACACTATTGAATGCATCAAAGCAGTATGTCTCACCTTCCTTTCCATATACCATAAAGCCTCTCCTGACGGCTACGGCACCTTTTGTGTGCCACATTATACTTCCTCTCTGCCTCTGTCTGCTCATTCATGACCGGTGTCATTAGGTAGGGTTTCAAGGGGTATCCCGAGTCTCCCAAAAGCCATCCACTTGCCCTGCCCTCACCCAGGTAAGCATTGATATCACTGTAAATGGGCACATTTCATATTTTAAATAGTATTTGAGTGAAGCCTATAATGAAGTCTGTAAAACAATAATTTATGTTAGTGTCAAGGACCTACCTGGTGTTGAATATGAATGAATCATGGATGGATCCAGGCCACTTTGCCAACAAATGCCGTATAACCATATTTTGGTCCCCTATGGCCTGAACGCTTATGGCATGGTATCTTTTCGGCACACGTATGTCGGCTCACTTGGGCCACTTGGAGCTTTGATTGGAAAAAGTGACCCATCAATAAGCCCAACTACCCCTGGCATTCCACTCAGTTGTAAAAACTCCTCCTTTATCTGCAGAAGCTCTTCTCCACGCGGAAACTGAATATAATTTGGTGCCAGATTGCAGATGGCTTTGGTGACTTCCATGAGGTTGCGCGGAAATACACGGCTGTGACACCAAGACAGGCTTGCAACCTCAGTCTGGAAGTCACCCTTGGCAAAAAACGCAGAGCATTTGTTACCTGCACAAGCACTGGCAAGGCTCCATGTCTCCCTTTGTAGGCCTCTCCAGAACTGGACGTGAAGTTCTTCCACCAAATTCAAAATTAAATGTCTTGGCAGGCGATAAAATGAAATTAAAACACGGTCTGGAAAAATTTAACACATCATTATGCGGGTCTAAGTAGCCTTTCTGCCATTACATTTCTGTTAATGTGTTCATCTTCATTGTCAAAGATACCTACAAGCAGTGCTGCTGCCATATTTTTTTCAGTTAGTGACAGTTATTTTGATTTAGGACAGGGTGAATGGCAACCTAATTTAGGCATCCTAAGTTAGGAATTTCCTAACTTAGGATGATTCTGTAATGGCTAAATTCCTATCTTAAGATAAGATAGGATCTCATCCTAAGTTAAGTTAGGAAACCTGCTTCTGTAATACCAAAACCCCTAAATGCCTTCCTAACTTAAGTTAGGATAGGATTTCAGAGTGAGGAAGTTTCTGTAATGAGGCCCCAGGTCGTGGGTTGGTGTGTACAAAAGGGATCCTCCCATCAGATCGCTTCCTCTCCCCCTCAGTGGCCACCGTCTTGCCTGTCACATCTAGCCACTTCCACGGGGCGTCTCCCTCATCACAGCCAGTGAAGTCGCTGGCTGTCCTCCTTCTTCGACTCCCTCCTCGTCCTCCCCTGGACCACACAGGACCCCCTCCAAGTCCTCCTCTCCAAATCCGAAAAACTCATCGCCGTCACTGTCCCAGTTGAAATTAAAACTCTCCTCCATGGTCGTAAATTCACGGTACCGCAATCGCAAACTCTCTCTGTGTGCTAGCTAGATAGCTTGATATTTAGCTGATGCTAATTTGTTTCTTGAAGTTTGTGAATGACGTAGCATGAACATAGCAACAGCACAGTAACAATGTTTTAATTGGCTACATGTTAGCGCGGCAATGATGATGCTCCTTGTATCATCGTAGCTGCCAAAAATGTAACAATTCTCAAGCGACTGAGTGAGCAGGCAGTCCGAGATAACTGGTTAACTTCCCGCAGAGCCGGAAACATTGCAGACTCACAGACCATGGGACTCAGATTGGAGCGGCTGAGTAGCAATCCGGGTTAGTCGGATCAGCCGGCCGGTTAGGCTACATTTTGAGTAATGAAGCCAGTCGAATCAGCCCGGCTACGTTGTCATGAGTGGATCTGCGAGAGCGAGTAGCTCCTCGAGGTGAAAAGCAATTCCACAACAAAAGCCATTTTTCCACTTCTGAAATAGCATTTAATTTTCTGCATGTAGCCTAGACATAATTAGATTTGGTGTATAGATGTAGCATATTAAAATGCAATTAGGTCGTGCAGACAGTCCGAACTGCACGCTCATGGAGCTGCTTGAGTATCTACCTGGGTCAGTCGAATCAGCCGGGCGGACCGGTTACGTTGTTATGAGTGCTTGAGTCAGCCGAATCAGCCGGGCTACGTTGTCATGAGTGGATCTTTAGAGCAGCGAGTAACTCCTCGCCAAGGTGAAAACAAATCCACAACAAAAGCCATACTTTTCACTTCTGAAATAACATATGTTCTGCACGATAGCCTACTATAAAATGCAATTAGGTCGCAAAGACAGTCCAAACATTGCAAGCTCTGTATGGAGTTGCTTGAGTAGGCTACCTGAGTCAGTCGGATCACCCGGCGGCCGGGTTACGTTATCTTGTTATGAGCCTAATTAGCTTGGCTATGTTGTCATGAGTGGATCTTTAGAGGAGCCAGTAACTCCCTCGTCAAGGTGAAAAGCAAATCCACAACAAAAGCCATGCTTTCACTTCTGAAATAACAAATGTTCTGCGCGATAGCCTACTTTAAAATGCAATTAGGGTAACAAGACAGTCCTAAACATTGCAAGCTTTGTATGGAGTTGCTTGAGTAGGCTAGCCTACCTGGGTCAGTCGGATCAGCCAGGCGGGCCGGTTTACGTTGTTGTTATGAGTGCGAAGTCAGCCGAATCAGCCGGCTACATGAGTGGATCTGTAGACGAGCGAGTAGCCTAGTTTCTACTCGTGTCAAGGTGATAATAATAATGAGAATAGTAGTGCCTAATGAGAATAGTAGTAGTAATAATAATAATAATAATAATAATAACAATAATAATAATTTATTCACTGCAGGGCATTTCTACGTTCCTGTTTCTATGTCTACATTGAAAGTCAATTGCTTAGACTAGGTTAAGACAATAAATAAACAGTCTGGCTCAAACTGCTTTCTTTCCCGTGAGTGGGTGGAGGTTTTGATGCTATTATATTAGGCTATTTTATATTATATTATATTATATTATATGATATTATATTAACCTAACCTAACAGTATAGCTAGCTGAATAGTAATATTAGTTGCCTAGTATTAGCAGCCTATAATACTTATAATACTACCCTCTCTGTCAATAAGATCAAAGTTTCTGAACATGAGCACCAAAAAGATGAACAATGTGTGGATGCACTTTGACCAGGAGAGCAAAACTCTAAAGGCTAAATGCAAGTGCTGCAAAAACCTGGTTTCAAATCATGGAGGATCCACATCCAACATGAGAAGGCACTTAATGAAATGAAGCACCCCACGGCACTGCTTTATCGTAGGACTGAATTTCTTTGCGATTTAGCAATACTGACTCAAGTGACTCGTTCAACCCGGATCAGTTTAGTGAGTGACTCAGAATAACCCGGATCCTTAAAAGGAATCGAGTTTGACAGGCCTACTCCAGAATTCACCCTTCGCTAAGCCACACCCGAAAACCGCCACAGGCCAATCGTAGCTTAGCAACCCGTCACTAGGCACGGGAGGTCTGACAAGCTTTCGAGTTTTGCTATGTTAAGCAGAAGTCGAATTTGCGTTTTGTTTCATTCGACTCTCCTGAATGAATGTAACAGGCATGGGGGACGAAAGAGACATACCATTTAGGCTATGCACTTCCCACAACTTAAATATTTGACAACATATCATGAATGGTACTTCAAATAGGTGTTATTTTAAATAGATTGCTGATGGATTATACATGTTAGTGAACGTCTGTTAACAACTTGCCGTCATCATGAAGCGTGTATCTCGCGGTTACGGAAATATCATGCAATATGCCATTTTTTATAGTTAAAAACAATATGTGTTCTCAATTATATCATGTTTCTATAGTGTAACATGTTATTTCACTGTGTCTTTACGTGGGTTAGGGCACCACACATCCAAATAAGTGCCTTTTATGACCCAAAGGCCTTCAGTCTCCATATGTTAAATAACTCGTTTTGTTCAGAACTGAAATTCCAACTGTATTTGACAGAGGGCAGATGTAGGTTGCTAGTGACAAAATATTAACTTTCAGTGTGGTACGATGTCTTTGAAAAAGACATTTCATTGAAAAGTCCCGGTTCTCCCCCTATGTAATAAAGCTTGTCAGGCATAGCAACTGTAACTAAGGAGGACGGGACTTAGCGAAGGGTGAATTCTAACTGAACTGCACAGAGACACAGGATAACGGACAGAGTAGGCTATCTGAATTTGAAACACCTCTGATTCTCAAGACAGGCAGGCTATGAGATACAGGATAACTAGAACAGAGAGGGAAGGGTTACAGGTCTTGTACGATATATATATAATTTAGAATATGTGAACTGAAACTGGACAGGCCATAATAACCTCTGACTAGTTTAGGCTACTTATTGTTAAATTGCAATGTGAGAGGCAGCCAGCAGGGGAGGATACGTCACAAGATTATTTAAAAAGCAAATGTGCGTCTGCCCTGATTCTGATACCATGGTGGTATTAATTAAACCGTGGGGGGCCGCCATGCTGAAATAAACAGAGGAAACACTGGGCTATAATATTAAAATACCATTTTTTAACAAGCCTTCCCTAAATTCTAAAATGTGTCAATGTGTGCCTATTCATGAGCTCATATCCTGAATAGCACCTAAGCATCTAACCTCTTTGAGGGTTAGAGACAACATGTGAATGTAACGGATGTCAGCTAGCTTAGCTGTGCTTGTGGAACGTTGGTAAACCTCACTCCCCGACGTCTCAAGAGTGCTGCTGGCATGCGAGCCAGTAGCCTGGGCTATTGGCTCAATTGTTAGCCGCTCGCCTCGATCCGAGGTGCTGCTGTTCGGTTCGAGTCCGGCGTGTGCAGGGCTGAATCGCGCAGGTTCAACACAACGCAGGTTACATGGGGACAATCTCTATTAAATCAGTGCAAGTGAATTCTTTGACTAGCTGCTGACCAGAGTAGTGATATGACAGTGGTGGACAGTAGTGATCTGATCTGATGTTCTGTTCTTGATTTTTATTGATCAGGGCATTGTGTAAACAGATCTTCCATTTGTTCATGTTATCTTTTGTTGTGTTCTTATGCAGGCTTGCTGATTGTAAACTCGGAGATACGTCTTGTGAGATTGTGGCTTCAGTCCTACAGTCACCAAACTCCCTGCAACAGCTGGACTTGAGTGACAATGACCTTGGGGATTTTGGAGTTCAGCTTCTCTCTAAGGGACTGTCCAGTTCCAACTGCACAATACAAACATTAAGGTGGGTGCAGAAGTTTGTAGTCTTTGTATCTTTGTCTGAAATGTCCTCATTAGTTAGAAGAACCATGACAACATAACAATGGAACATCAACTGGTCAGCAAAATGGAAAAAGTAGCAATTGACATCCTACCCTGATATCATTGTGCAGGTGTCATTCTACTTTTGAGCTTATTTGTGAGGCTTAAAATGTGTGAACTGATCAAATCTCTGTCATATTAGTTTATGATGAAGCAATATGGCACAAGTGAGAGTGGCGTTGGTAGCACATAATGCCATGGCTTTTATTCAGCCTTGTGCTGTAGGTAATCACAGCCATGGCTATATCTGCTATCAACGCCACTCTGCCATATTGCTTTCATACAACAGTTCTAACTAGTTGAGTTAAAAGACATCAAATTGTGTTTTCTAACGGTTTCTAACTAATTGATTTTTTTTTTTTTTACATTCAACCTCCGCCCGGAAAATAGTTCCAGTAGTTCCAATCTCCACGGGGAGCCAAACGCGACACCGGAGAGCCAAGTTCAGGTTGAGAGAGGCTATATGTGCTTGTGCACACAGTGATTTTGCAGAGCCCACTCGTTCATATTATGTCATATGCTGAATTGAACATTCACCCTATTCTACTAACTCCATTTTCTCACTCAATAGCTGTCAAATGTGATGCTCACACTGGAGCAAAGAAGAGCAAAAAGTCCAAGTGCGGATGTCCTTAGATATCGCCAGTCAGAGAATGTCTCTTGTCCAGTCAGAAATTAAGAAATAGTTTAGCCAGACCTATCTGTTGTAAAATTACAACGCACAACACAGGTTACATGGGGACAATCTATATTAAATTAGTGCAAGTGAATTCTTTGACTAGCTGCTGACCAGAGTAGTGATATGACAGTGGTGGACAGTAGTGATCTGATCTGATGTTCTGTTCTTGATTTTTATTGATCAGGGCATTGTGTAAACAGTATATCTTCCATTTATTCATGTTATCTTTGTTGTGTTCTTATGCAGGCTTGCTGATTGTAAACTTCAGAGATATCGCCTTGTGAGATTGTGGCTTCAGTCCTACAGTCACCAAACTCCCTGCAACAGCTGGACTTGAGTGACAATGACCTTGGGGATTTTGGAGTTCAGCTTCTCTCTAAGGGACTGTCCAGTTCCAACTGCACAATACAAACATTAAGGTGGGTGCAGAAGTTTCTTTGTAGTCTTTGTATCTTTGTCTGAAATGTCCTCATTAGTTAGAAGAACCATGACAACATAACAATGGAACATCAACTGGTCAGCAAAATGGAAAAAGTAGCAATTGACATCCTACCCTGATATCATTGTGCAGGTGTCATTCTACTTTTGAGCTTATTTGTGAGGCTTAAAATGTCTGAACTGATCAAATCTCTGTCATATTAGTTTATGATGAAGCAATATGGCACAAGTGAGAGGGGCGTTGGTAGCACATAATGCCATGGCTTTTATTCAGCCTTGTGCTGTAGGTTATCACAGCCATGGCTATATCTGCTACCAACGCCACTCTGCCATATTGCTTTCATACAACAGTTCTAACTAGTTGAGTTAAAAGACATCAAATTGTGTTTTCTAACGGTTTCTAACTAATTTATATATTTTTTTTTCATTCAACCTCCGCCCGGAAAATAGTTCCAGTAGTTCCAATCTCCACGAGGAGCCAAACGCGACACCGGAGAGCCAAGTTCAGGTTGAGAGAGGCTATATGTGCTTGTGCACACAGTGATTTTGCAGAGCCCACTCGTTCATATTATGTCATATGCTGAATTGAACATTCACCCTATTCTACGTACTCCATTTTCTCACTCAATAGCTGTCATATGTGATGCTCACACTGGACAATTCAGAGTCCAAGTGCGGATGTCCTTAGATAAACAGAAAGCAGAGGATGTCCTTAGATATCGCCAGTCAGGGAATGTCTCTTGTCCAGTCAGAAATTAAGAAATAGTTTAGCCAGACCTATCTGTTGTAAAACAAAACAAATAACTTCAGATTAACACAATGTCACCAGTTGATGCATGTAAAAACAATGAAAAGGACATTCTCTCTCTCTCTCTCTCTCTCTCTCTGTCTGTCTCTCAGGCTCTCTGATTGTCTCATCTCAGAGAAGGGCTGTGGTTTTCTGGTTTCAACCCCCTTTCCCTCTCATCTAAAAGAACTGGATCTCAACTACAATTATCCTGGAGAATCAGGAATGAAGCTGTTATCTGCTAGACTGGAGGATCCTGTCTGTAAACTGGAGATACTGAGGTATGTTCAGAAAGAAACCCTAGTGTTGCACATCAGACATTGTCTCCATTGTGGAGACCATAGTTATTTCTTCATATCGAGTGTACTGGCCTATTTTCAAATGTGTATTATAATAGCTGCATCCACAATCCAATGCAAATATTTAGAGATGCGTTCAAAGATAGTTTAGAGGTGTGTTGCAAACATAGCTGAAAGTTTAGGAACCTCTGCTTTCTGTTTGTCTTGAGTTCTGTGCGAACATTTCTGAACACTCAGTGGAGCTGGAAAGAGTTACTGTTAAAATGGACTCTTTGCACCAAATTGTATTAAATCTTACTGTTCAGAGAAAGCATATTTGCCACAAACATTTACCACTGTTTGTTGAATTTGAATGCCTCTCAGATTCCAGGCTGTGAGATTAACAGAAAGACAAGGAGATGAGCAGACAGACAGGGAACAGTTTATCCCCGGCAGACAAGAAATGCTATTTTCTGATTGTCTGACAGAGAGGCTATTAATTCTGTATATCAGGACACCTATGAAGTAGCTCAAATTTAACCAAGTTAAAGGTACTCTAAGCAATGTTGGGTAATGTCACTTCTGTTGAAGTTCAAACAAAACAGAGAGCTACCTCGCCTCTCCCTCCTGTGAAACTCAAAGTCAAAGTCAAAGTCAAAGTCAGCTTTATTGTCAATTTCTTCACATGTTCCAGACATACAAAGAGATCGAAATTACGTTTCTCACTATCCCACGGTGAAGACAAGACATATTTTGCCAATTTTAGGTCCACAGACAAACATAACATTCAAGTAAAACAAAAAGTAAGTAAATAAGTAAATAAGAGGGCACATATAATAATGAAAAAATAAGAGCAGCAAAATTTGGTTGAAATTGTGCATAGACAGTCAATAAAATACTAGTGCAAAGTCAGGCCAATAAAAGGCTTGGGTAGTTCTGTTTGACCTAAGTAAGAAAGAAAGTGGCATAGTGGTGCAAGTTATGTAAGAGCAGCAGAAGTTGTAAAGTGTGCAAGTGTGCAAGTGGAGTAGTGCAGGCGGCCATTTTGGGTCCAATGTCCAGGATGTTATGTAGCTGAGGGTGGAGGGGGAGAGGAGAGGGAGAGTTCAGCATCCTTACAGCTTGGTGTATGAAGCTGTTGGTGAGTCTGGTAGTGCGAGAGCGCAGGCTTCTGTACCTCTTCCCAGAGGGCAGTAGATCAAACAGATTGTGAGCGGGGTGACTTGCATCACTCACAATTTTGGTCGCCTTGCGGGTGAGGTGGGTGGTGTAAATGTCCTTCAGGGAGGGGAGTGAAGCACCAATAATCCTTCCAGCTGTGTTCACTATGCGCTGCAGGGCTTTCCTGTTGTATTCAGTGCAGCTTCCGCCCCACACAGCGATACAGCTGGAGAGGATGCTCTCAATGGTGCCTCGGTAGAATGTGGTCATGATGGCTGGTGGAGCACTTGCTCGCCTGAGTTTCCGCAGGAAGTACAGGCGGCGCTGAGCCTCTCTTCGCCAGTGATGCAGTGTTGGTGGTCCAGGAGAGGTCTTCACTGATGTGCACCCCCAGGAATTTGGTGCTGCTCGCTCTCTCCACCACAGCACCGTCGATGGTCAGTGGCAGGTGTTGGGTGTGACCTCTCCGAAGTCAACAACAATCTCTTTGGTCTTGCTGACGCTCAGCAGGAGGTTGTTGTCCCTGCACCACGCGGGTCAGATGGTCGACCTCCAACCTGTATTGAGTCTCGCCGCTTAGTGATGAGACCCACCAGAGTTGTGTCGCCAGCAAATTTCACTATGTGATTGTTGCTGTAGGTTGCAGTGCAGTCAAGGCCAGCAGGGTGAAGAGCAGCGGACTGAGCACGCAGCCTTGGGGCCCCTGTGCTCAGTGTGATGCTGCTTGAGGTATTGTTGCCAACACGCACTACTTGGGGCCTCTGACAGAGGAAGTCCAGTAGCCAGTTGCAGAGGTAGGTACTGAGTCCCAGTTTGTCAAGTTTGCAGATGAGTTGTTGTGGTATTATGGTGTTGAATGCAGAACTGAAGTCTATAAACAGCAATCTCACATATGAGTCTCTTTTTTCCAGGTGGGTGAGGGCTGGGTGGAGGGCAGAGCAGATTGCATCCTCTGTAGACCGCTTGGCTCGGTATGCAAACTGGAAGGGGTCCAGGTGGGGGGAGAATGGCTTTGATATGTGACATGACAAGCCGCCGAAGCACTTCATGATGATGGGTGTCAGTGCCACAGGGCGGTAGTCATTGAAGCAGGATGGAGCAGTTTTCTTCGGCACAGGTATGATGGTGGCAGCTTTGAAACATGATGGGACGATGGCTTGCTTCAGGGAAGTGTTAAAGATGTCTGTGAAGACATCCTTAAGCTCCCCGCGCAGTCCTTCAGCGCACGACCTGGGATGTTGTCTGGACCTGTTGCCTTACTGGTGTTGATAGCAGCAAGTGTCCTCTTCACGCTGTCGGCAGAGAGGCACAGGGGCTGCTCATGTAGAGGGGGGATGTGTCTTCTGTGGGCAGGTGCTGTTTTGTGCTTCAAAGCGCAGCAAAGAAACGGTTCAGGTTGTTGAGCAGAGGGATGTTGCTCTCACAGCTCTGTGGCGCCGGGCTTGTAGTCCGGGAGGGCCTGAATGCCCTGCCATAGGCTTTGTGCGCGCTCCTGCTGTCTTTGAAGTGGGTGGTTATCTTGTGAGTGTATTCCTTTTTGCTTCCTTGATGCCACGGGACAGGTTGGCTCGCTGTTTTCATGCCAGCTTCATCCCCAGCTCTGTAGGCTTTGTCTCTGGCCCTCAGCAGCCTGAGGACATCCCCTGTCAGCCATGGCTTCCAGTTAGCCCGAAAGTGATGATGTCTTTTGTGTGGGTCACATCATCGATGCATTTGGTGATGTAAGAGGTTACAGTGTCTGTATACTCCTCTATGTCTGTCCGGTTGTTGTAAGTGGCTGCCTGCTTAAACATTTCCCAGTCTGTTGTGTCAAAGCAGTCTTGAAGAGCATCGGAGGCTCCCTCAGGCCACACTTTTACCTGCTTACTTAACGGTTTGTTTGCTTTTACCCTTTGTCTGTATCGCGGGCATTAGCATAACAGTGATATGGTCTGAAAGTCCAATGTGGGGGAGGGGGGCGGCTTTGTATGCTCCTTTGTGTGTAGTGTAGACCAGGTCCAGGATGTTATCTCCTCTTGTTGGAAAATCAACATGCTGGTGTAGCTTTGGAAGTACAGTTTTGAGATCAGCATGGTTAAAAACTCCTCCTGAAGGTGTTGTTGGTGATTGGCTGGAACATCTTATGTTTCATGGTCCAGGTTGGACTAGTCTGTTTTAGTTGCCGTTTTTGTGGCTGTCCTAAGAGACCGTGTTTTTTTTTAAGTGTATTCAGTATTGGATGTGACAATATGTCAGTAACCAAAGAAAGTGGTACAACAAACGATCATTAATTCAGGGTTGGACTGTGAAGGTGTTGCTGGTGGTCCCTGATCATGCATTAAATAATGGAGTTTCACTGCTGGAAAGTGCATTTGTTATTCATAGGGAGTCCTCAGGTTGCTCACTAACTCTAATCTAAGTACAGGACAGACAGTGTTGGGGTTGTTTACTTCATGATTGTCTCCTGAGAACTAGAGGGGTCTTGAGGCGTCACCTTGGATGCCTTTGTATGCGATAAAGACAGCTGGAAAGAGATTTACTTCATTACTTGATATCAGGAAAAACATGTACGGCAGCAGGCTATTTTCTGTGGGATAATAAATCACATTTCACAGGTGGCACAAACAGAAAAAGAGCAGCGTTGAGATCTGTCAAATGGTACGTGTGTGTGACATTTTGTTTTTCAGAACTGACCGTGTGTGACATTTCGTTTTTCTTACAGAACTGACCACGCTTCTTTAGACAGAGCACGACCACGTTTGCTGAAATGTAAGTTAATTGTTTATTTAGTCTTTGTGATCATTCACATGTTTTAGCTTGAATGTGTGTATGGGAGTCTTGTAGCTGTGTGTGTGTATTTGGTAAAACATGACATGCCACAAAATATTCTGTGTGGGTGTTATAGTATGGTGTGCTTGAAAGTGTGTGTGTGTGTGTGTGATGTGAGCAGAAGTATGTGTGTGTTTCTGTGTGAGCGGAAGTGTGTGTGTGTGTGTGATGTGAGCAGAAGTGTGTGTGTGTGATAGCAAGGTTTGCTAACCTGTGTGAATGAATGTTTGTGTGTGTGTATGTTACAGTATTGTGTACAGTGTGTAGCTATTTTGTTTGTGTGTTTAGTGTGTCTGTGTGTGTGAGGTGACCAGAAATGTGTGTGTGTGTGATGTGAGCAGATGTGTGTTTGTGTACGTGTTAATGTGAGAAGTGTGTGATGTGATGTGAGTAGAAGTGTGTCTGTGTGTGTGTGATGGGAGCAGAAGTGTGTGTGTGAGAAATGTGTGTGTGATGAGATGTGAGTAGAAATGTGTGTGTGTGTGTGTGATGGGAGCAGAAGTGAGTGTGTGATGAGATGTGAGTAGAAATGTGTGTGTGTGTGTGATGTGAGCAGAAGTGTGTGTGCGAGAAGTGTGTGTGTGATGTGAGCAGAAGTGTCTGTGTGTATGTGTGTGTGTGTGATAGGAGCAGAAGTGTGTGTGTGTGAGAAGTGTAGGGCTGAACGATTTATTGCATTTGCGATAATATTGCGATATGATGAAACCCGAATTTTTAAACCGCAAAGGCTGCGATTACGCTTCGTAATATGTGACGTCACCAAAACGCATTTATACTTGCGCTTGCCGACGCGCCACCGACTCTTCACACCGACCACTGAAGAAGCAAAAAATGTCAACAAGAGGACCAGCTAACAGTGTCAAGAAAGGTCTGATCAGTAGAGCTACTTTGGTTAAAAATAAACCTCTTCATTACCTTTTGCTCGAACCTGCCATGTCCCTGGTTCTAGTTCATAATTCCCCTGTGCTGCTACTCTGACTGGTAACTTCGTTCACTTGTCCAGCTGACGATTAAAACTCCACGTCTGTTTAGGCTGCACAGCAGCCATTGACCTGTGCACTGGGGACTTTGTTTACTGGAGTACAGTGACAGTGGGGGCATTTGCGATATCCAAGGGGGTTGGCGGCACAAACATTTCATCTCACAGGTATTGAATTGATGCATAATGTTATCCGCAAGTAGTTGACACAGCTAACCACCAAAAACCCAGCTGTTCTAACATTAGCTTACCAGCTAAGGGTCTAGGCTACATACATGCTGCTAACTGCTGCTAACTTTGCCTGTTTAAAGAGTTTTGTCTCCCCGATTGGCTTTGTTGTGATATGAACAAACTAGTTCATGTGCATGCATGCGTATTGCGCTGTGGTGTTGATGATGCTAACCTTTAGTTAAAACCGAGCCGAACGGTCATTCGGCCGCATTTATTTGCGCTACAACAATCTACAGTAGTTTGTTCCGATTCACTTGCAAGTAGCCTACAGAGGAGAGGAGTGGGTCTGTGTGTGTGTGTGTGGTGTGTGTGTGTGTGTGTGTGTGTGTGTGTGTGTGTGCATGTGCCACAGGACAAGGAGAAGCCGTGTCAGTCCCACTACATGTAGACCTATTTGTTAACTAACGAAAGAAGATCATATCTACATGAAATAGAAACGTATCAGAATCAATAAATGTTTACAAGGCTGGAAGTTCAACAAATATAGGTCTACTAATGTGATTAGATAATAAAAAATGTTTTATTCATCAATCTTATTCAGTGACCTAATACCATCATAACATAGGCCTGGGCTCCAGGAAAGAACAGTTTATGTTATCTAATTTTGTGTTGGTCTATAGAATAATATATTGCTTGTCTTTGTTGAATAAGACAGAAGATAAAGAGCTTAAAAATAATCGCATTGCGATATTGGTGAGAAAAATCGCAATTAGATTTTTTTCCAAAATCGTTCACCCCTAGAGAAGTGTATGTGTGATGTGATGTGAGTAGAAGTGTGTGTGTGTGTGATAGAAGCAGAAGTGTATGTGTGTGTGTGTGTGTGAGCGGATGTATGTGTGTGTGTGATGTGACCAGAAATGTGTGTGTGTGTGATGTGAGCAGGAGTTTGTGTGTGTGTGTGTGTGATGTGAGCAGGAGTGTGTGTGTGTGTGTGTGTGATGTGAACAGAAGTGTGTGTGTGTTTCTGTGTGAGAGGGTGTGTGTGTTTATGTCTGTGTCTAGTGTGTGTGTGTGATGTGTGATGTTAGCAGACGTGTGTGTGTGTTGTCATGTTTCTCTCTCTCTGTATATGTGTGTGTGTTCTCATGTTCTATCTCTGTATGTGTGTGTGTGTATGTGTGTCTCTGTTCTCTCCTCGTCTGCAGATGCCTGTGTGTATGTTTGTGTTGATTTGGTGTGTGTGTGTGTTTTCATGTTCTCTCTGTGTGTGTGTGTGTGTCTTCTCTTGTTCTCTCTCTGTATGTGTGTGTGTTCTCATGTTCTCTCTGTGTATGTGTGTGTGGATGTGTGTGTGTTCTCATGTTCTCTCCTCTCCTCATGTATAGTATATATACTTTTTTGATCCCGTGAGGGAATCAATGTGTGCAGGGTAGTGGTGTTTGTGTGTGTGTGATGGCAGGGTAGTGGTGTGTGTGTGTATGCTGGTAGGGTAGTGGTGTGTGTGTGGGTGTACTGGTAGGGTAGTTGTGTGTGTGTATCCTGGTAGGGTATGTATGAGTGTGTGTGTGTGTGTGCTGGTACGGCAGTGGTTTGTGTGTGTGTGGTTAGAGTAGTGGTGTGTATGGGTGTGTGTGTGTTTGTGCTGGTGTGTGTGCATGTGTGTGTGTTTGTGTGTGTGTGTGTGTATGGGTGTGCTGGTAGGGTAGTGGTGTGTGTGGGTGTGTGTGGGTGGGTGTGCTGGTAGGGGTAGTGTGTGTGTGTGTGTGTGTGTGTGTGTGTGCCGGTAGGGTAGTGGTGTGTGTGTGTGTGTGTGTGTGCTGGTAGGGTAGTGGTGTGTGTGTGTGTCTGTGTGTATGTGTGTGTTAGTGTGCTGGTAGGGTAGTGGTATGTGTGTGTGTGTGTGCTGGTAGGGTAGTGGTGTGTATGTGTGTGCTGGTACGGCAGTAGTTTGTGTGTGTGCTGGTAGGGTAGTGTTGTGTGTGCATGTGTGTGTGTGTGTGTGCTGGTAGGGTAGTAGTGTGTGTGTGTGTGTGTGTGTGCTGGTAGGGTAGTGGTGTGTGTGTGTGTGTGTGTGTGTGTGTGTGTGTGATGTGAGCAGAAGTGTGTGTGTGTGTGTGATGTGAGCAGGAGTGTGTGTGTGTGTTTCTGTTTCTGTGTGAGAGGGTGTGTGTGTTTATGTCTGTGTCTAGTGTGTGTGATGTGTGATGTTAGCAGACGTCTGTGTGATCTGAGCAGAAGTGTGTGTGTGTTGTCATGTTTCTCTCTCTCTGTATATGTGTGTGTTCTCATGTTCTACAGTGGGCATCGCTTTCAAATGACCACTTCATTCGCGCATTACGCGGCGTGAAGCTGCGTGAAGCTTTAGTACCACTTTCAGCCACTGTGCGTCGCTCTGCCACTGTACATCGCTCTGCCTGCCGTCCCTTACATAATTGTTGCCGAGAGTAATCCCAGCCTACGAATTCAATAACAAAATAAATCATGCATAATTAAACATTACCTCGATGAAGCTACTTGGGTATGGCTTAAGGCTTGACTACACTAAAATCGAAATCGAAATTTGCTGTCTACATTATTGTCAGTGTTGGGGTTAACCAACTACGCAAATCAAAACAGTGGTGTGATAATTGAGCCAGTAGAGAAATAACTGTTCAGAATTAATCTGTAGCCTTGGGTATGCTTCTGCAGAAAACAATGTTGTTGCCGATTTAATACTATCTGGCGACGTTTTTTTAACAGGCTACATAATAGAGGCTTAGACAACTATGACCCACGTTTTGGTTTCATAAATTAATTTACCCTACTTCTTGACTGCAATGTAGTCAATTGACTGCTTGACATGTCATTTTTATTTTTCTGTACAATAAACAATTACATCTGCTTTATGCCGCAGAATTACATTCATATTTGGCTGACTGCAGACGCGCCACTTCCCTCCCCATATTCCAAGATTAAGATAGTATGAAGTGCTTTTTGTATAGGCTACTATCATAAAAAAATAGTTAAAACGAATAGCTATTTGCAATTTGACAAAACACTGGTCCTCATTTTGCGAATGCGAGGACGATATGAGCCTGTTGCATTTAGTTAGATGTCAGAGTCACGCATAATGTTTGAAAACCACTAATCACAATAATTTAACACACGACAGTTGGATAACCTACTTCATCATGTCCCCATGCCTACATTTTTGTGAGTAGGCTAGCATAGAGATCGTTAAAAACAATAAAGTATGGCTCTCCGTTTGGGACATCGAAAACTTATATTTTTAATAGACTACCGTCGAAGATGCTGACTTGCAAAAGCCTCGGGATAACACGTTATCGCCACTATCATCAGTCATGCCCCTTGATCAAAGTGGGGAATGAAATAAAAGTTTGAGAACCACTGGCTTAACAAGTTACCTACAGTCCAGAACACAGAATCTGTTGCAATATTCTGATGATCGGCGATGATATCGGCAAATGTTTGTTTTCCAAAGTAAGAATTTCACTTCACCATGCACCTTCGACAATACCTGGCCTACCTGGTATCATTACAAACATTATTCTGTGTCCTAAAACTGGCATATTTTATGGCATTGTGTCATGTAAGTTCGTTGCAAAATCTAGAGAAATGTGAGGTGGTCAGCGGGGGACAATTGAGACACACATTGGATTGTGTTATTACTTGAACATTCCACACTATCCACAGCTGTGGTAGGCCTATCAGGGGCAGGAGGATTACTGTCAGCGCAGGCTTTATATAAAATTCTTCAACAGAAGGCCTGAATGTTGTCTTGTTTGTGGGAGCTTTGCTTCGGCGTCTGTAATTTCGGCTTCATTGAAAATGAGGGCTTCCCTCAATGACCCTCCGAGAATAAATAAAGGTTGAATGAATGAATGAATGCAGGCTTGCCCAAAATAAAGGCATGTGGTTTGCGCAGCCTACAGTAAATAACAGACCCGCCAGAATGTGCGTTATGATGCTTTTTTACGAGCAAGATGTTTTGGTACCCTACGCACACTGCATGTTCTTAAATAACAATGATCATCAGTAATATTCGACCATTAATTTGGGTAAATGGGCAAGCGTGACCACCTTGATTGGCTGATGATTGTAACGCTGGCATGATTCCAAACACCTCCCTTTACGATGATGAGTGACAGGTCTCAGAATCGTGCGGCGCTTACACAAGGACGGAAGATGATGAATAACTGGGGCCGTAGGCTATTCACAAAGGCTTTTATCTTACTACTAGGAGTAGGCTACTCCTAAATCGCACTTAAAGATTTTAGATTGGAGTTTTCTCTTAAAAGTTATTCACAAAGCCTTTCAGACAACTCCTAAACTAGGAGTGAGTCTTCGCGGGTTATGGATGACGCCATTACTCATGCACGAGCTTGACTGAAGTGACCACCTTGATTGGCTGACGATTGTAACGCTGGAATTCCAAACACCTCTCTTCCGATGATGACTGACAGGTGACAGGTCGGAGAATGTGTGCGCTACACAAGTCACGAAGGACGGAAGATGATTAATAACTGAATAAAAAGGCCTAGCCTAAATGAATAAAGAGTAAGGCAAAACAAATAGCTTAGTAGCCTAATGAAACATAGGCCTATGGATTGATGCAGTAGCCTACCTTTGCAACATTATTAAATTAATCTGTCACCATATCCCTAGGCTACGTTTGCAAAGAGGAGAACATTTTAATTTGATTCACAATGAAACGTTACATTTCATTTACATGTTAACAATGAGTAGTTTTGGTTGTTGTTGGTGGCGTTATTGCATCCTTTTATGAATGCAAAATTGTTCCCTCACTGATTGGAAGCTCCTGTTGCGCATAGGCTATTTCAAAACATGCAAGGTAAAATGCCACAAAAAGCTGTTTATGAATAGGTCTTAGTGAGTTAGGAGTCCTCTCGACTTAAGCTGTCCCAGACTTAGGTGCTACTTTTAGGTCTAAAATGCTTCGTGAATTAAAAAAAAAATTAGGAGTCCTAAAGTTAGGAGTGACACGCCCATTATTTTTAGGGTTGCTCCTAAATTCGCCAGTTAGGAGCTACTTTTAGCCTTAAAATTCTTTGTGAATACGGCCCCTGAATAAAAAGGCCTAGCCTAAATGAATCAAGGCAAAACAAATAGCATAGTAGCCCAATGAAACATACGGATTGATTTAGTATCTTTGTAACATTATTAAATTATTCTGTTACTATGCCTACGTTTGCAAAAGAGAACATTTTAATTTGATTCACAATAATGTTACATTTAATTTACATGTTGACAATGATTAGCCTAGTTTTGGTTGTTGTTGGCGGCGTTATTGCATGTTAGTTATGCCTATATGCAAAATTGCTTCCTCGCGATTGGAAGCTCCTGTAGCTGCATAGGATTTCAAAACCGCAGGTTTGTGAATAGGTCTGTGAGTAAGGAGTCCTCTTGACTTCTTTCAAGCTGTCAGAGGTGGGAAGGTGTGATTTTTTGGGGGAAGGGCCTGATTAACTGGGCACAATTGTCTGATGACCCCCCTTCCCCCCAGCCAACGTGAATCGGGTGGTTAGTTAATAGGCCTAACGTGAAGATTTTTCCTGCCATCTAAAACGTCCCACATACTCGACGCACCCGACCAGTAGCGCGACAATGTGACGTCACAGAGCGCCCGTAACCATTTATACCTGGCGTGGTGGTCGCAACACTAGTTGCAATATTCTCCTGAACAGAGGTGTCGCTGTTGTGAAAAGACTAACATTAACTACTTACACAGCAGAAGAAGCTGCAGTAAGAAACACCAGTAGCTAGCCTCTGTGATGGTACTTCAGACTTTGGTTGCTACTATTCACAACTACCATCATCATTATCATGTAGTTTCCAAGGTGTGTGCACAGGTAGATAGATAGATAGATAGATAGATAGATAGATAGATAGATAGATGGATATATAGATAGGTACTTTAGTCATCCCGAGGGAAATTTTAATAATTTAAACAGTTTAGTTAGCTAGCAGCTGGCTGAGTTTGTGTAATTTCCTGAAGTGGAAAGAGATTTTGTTCAGGCCTTAATAGATATCCTTTGTTTGAAAATAAATCGTTTCTATTCTTTCCTCTTAATTCCATGTGTTGCAACTCTCACTGGTAACTTTGTTAACTTATCCAGCAAACTATTAAAAATTCACGACTGTAACAAAACACTGCAACTCGCTTGCCCTCGAACTAGTCCATCTTCCTGTTTCCGCCTTTGTCGCTTCGTCTGAAAAAAATGAGTGGTGCGCTACCTCGCGCTACACGGCCAAAACCCTGGCGCGCCAGAGAGATCTACGTCATTTTGACGTCACATTGTCGCGCTACCGGTCGGGTGCGTCAGGTATGTAGAAGCCTTAAGGCACGAGCGCATCTGTGAGGCCAAGCCTCACCAAGTATCTCGTTTGTTTACAACTAACGTTCCATTTAATTAAACTGCTTTATAGGCTATGCCGAAATAGTTTTCAACATTTTGAATATTAGTGTCGGGTGAATTGAAATGTTCTCAAAGTAGCCTTATGGCTCCCCCGTCAAGCAATATAACCATACAAACGCGCTTCCTGCACTCATTGTTTCAAAAGGAGTAATTTTGGCTTTGTCAGAACTGAAGAGCTGTGGACGGCACTGCACGGTATGCCCAATGAAAATAAATTAACGCAACGCAACACAACACAACACAGACCCCGCTTCTCTCGCGTCAGTCACTGACATGAACGAAACACAGAACCCGCTTCTCTCACGGCAGTCACTGACAGTAACCTAGAATAAATGCATGGGGGAAAACACTTCCCCATGACAAAGACATCGTAAAACACTGAAAGTTAATATTTTGTCACTAGCAACATTCATCTGTCCTTTGTCAAATGTATTATGTTCCAAGTACCCTATGCGTAATTCTGCTTCATAAAGTTGAACAAATACATTTGCTTATTTCCCAGAAAAATATAAATAGCCAGTTTACAGTGCAGAGTTGGTAAGTTATGGTAGGCCAACCTGCAGTGAACATACAAACAGGGGAAATTATTTCTCTTGCAGCTGAGTAGACTCAGGTGCGCACGTAGACATAAGGCCGAACATGCATCCAATGAATCGTGCTCTCACGACAATCGCGCCGTTAAACTTAAATAGGTTAACATCACTCTAAGTTCGCCTTCAAGCAAGGAAAACGATGATTTGAAGACATCTGTTTTGGTTGGAAGGGCAAGGGGGTAGCAACAGGGCAACACAGAGACAGGCCCGATGGCAGGGCTGTTATGAGAGTATTAAAATATGGGATATTCTACGGGGAAAACATTAAAACGGCAAGACAGCGGGGAAAGTTAAAATCACGTGATAAACACGGAAAAAGTTGGCATGCATTGTTTCGGTCCCCTGCACAGGGATTATTTGTCATACTATTAATCACATATGATTATTTGTGAAATTGTGCAAACAGGCACAACACATTTGAAAAGGAAGGACTGGTAACATGCAAGCTCACGGGAAAGATTGATTTAAGAACGTTATCACAAAGTGTGTGGCTGTGGCGCCGCGGAAGACAATTGGCAGGGGAGGGTCATGTCTTTTTAACAATTCTGTCGGAGGGTCATTGAACAATTTCTAGCAGGCAAAGAGGGTCATGCAACTTCCAACTGAAGCACTCAAAATTCCTCCGGTGGCCCCTTCAATAAATAACGATCAGTCCCTAGATTGCTGCTGGGCTATATGTCTTGGTTCTGTTAACAACTCATTGTCAAATGCATAGCCTATCTGCGGTTGCATCCATTACAAACAAACATGCAATGTGAACGTCTGGGATTGGGGAGAGCACTAAATGCTCTACTGAATAAACCGAAGTCAAACCTTTAAATGAAAAACACTCTTTAATAATCCAAAAAAATAAACCGCTAATGAAGTAAACTTGTGACCATCAAAAATGGTTTATGGCTTGTAACTCCATTGATACCAGGGCGTAACAGGAAGGCATTTGGCTGAGCAACGGAGGTTAATATGCTCCATGTTTTGTCCAAATGATGACTGTCTATCATCGTTGCACTCGGAGAAAACCGGAATGTTTCATTCGTCCCGTTTCAATCGTCCGGTTGTACCTACTCAAAACGCAGATAGAACCTTATTATTCTAAGGTAGCGAAATAGCGTTCAGCATGATTCATGCCCAATTAATTCCCCTGTTAAAGTGTTAAGCCTTTGTAGTTTGGTTTTCGTGATGATAAGCGGCTTATGGCCAAATATGTGAAAACGTTAAAATACAGTAGGCGATAAACCGGAAAAAGTTGACAGTGATTTTTCATAATCACTTTGGAGGTCATAGAAAAATGTATTGCTGGCGAGGGAGGGTCACTTCTTTTGGACTAATGCTCCCAAAACTCCTCCGGTAGCCCCTTAAATAAATAACGAACAGTCCCTAATGAAGTAAACTTGTGACCATCAAAAATCGTTTATAAGCCTGTAACTCCGTGATAACAGGGCGTAACAGGAAGGCATTTGGCTGAGCAACGGAGGTTAATACTCTATATTTTGTCCAAATTATGTCTGTCTATCATCGTTGCACTCGGAGAAAACCAGAATGTTTAATTTGTCCTCGTCTCTCACGGCTGCAAAGCGGGATTCACTTTCGCAGTTAACCAAATATTTCTTTATTAGGGCAGGGCAGGCATATTTCTGGCTATTACATTATTTCTAAACCAGTCTGCTAAAGTCTGTAGTGAAGTCTGTGTAGGGTTTTCCAGGCTCCATTTCTTTTCGAGACACCCTGCTCCCTTGAGCCATCTACGGTTGTTTGGGTTGTTGCAGCGTCTCACTGGAAAAATACAAATTAAAGTCGCATGATACCGCGTGATCCCACGTGCGGACCGCGAGTGAAGCTGGCCAAGTCGAAGCACTGCCCACTGTATGTGTGTGTGTGTGTGTTCTCATGTTCTCTCCTCTCGTCTGCAGATGCCTGTGTTTGTGTTGATTTGGTGTGTGTGTTTTCATGTTCTCTCTCTGTGTATGTGTGTGTGTGTGTGTTCTCATGTTCTCTCTCTGTATGTGTGTGTGTTCTCATGTTCTCTGTGTGTGTGTGTTCTCATGTTCTCTCCTCTCCTCATGTCTGCAGGGTAGTGGTGTGTGTGCTGGCAGGGTAGTGGTGTCTGTGTGTGTGTGTGTGTGTGTGTGCTGGTAGGGTAGTGGTGTGTGCGTGTGCTGGAAGAGTAGTGTGTGTGTGTGTGTGTGTGTGTGTGTGTGTGTGTGCTGGTAGGGTAGCGGTGTGTGTGTGTGTGTGCTGGTAGGGCAGTGGTTTGTGTGTGTGTGCATAGGGTAGTGGTGTGTATGTGTGTGTGTGTGTTTGTGCTGGTAGGGTAATGGTGTGTGTTTGTGTGTGTGTTTACTGGTAGGGTAGTGGTGTGTGTGTGTGTGTTTGTGTGTGCTGGTACGACAGTGGTTTGTGTGTGTGTAGGGCAGGCTTGGAATTTCACCATTCTGGGGGGCAAGGCCACTTGGCCTTCAGTTGGGCATATTTGGTGGGGGGCACAAAGGCCACATGTCAGGGCACCAAGGCCAAAGTTAACTATACAGTAGTAGGCTATAACAATGATCAAAGTTTAGCCTATTCACTGCAGTAGACCTGCATCACTGTATGAAACATTACAAAAACATGAAATGAAAACATGACATATTACATAGAACTGTAAATCATCTGACTATCTAGGCTATATATAACATTTATTTTATATTTGGCCTGTTATGAAATTATGTATTGAACAATTTAATCACAGCTCAGCTTTAAGAAACTCAAATAGCCTAGATGCATGCTTAGCATTTTGTGATCATTAAGGCTACTTTCACAAATTCTTAGTCAGCTGTACTGATTTACCAATATCTAGGCGATATTTGTAACATTTATTTTGTATTTGGCCCGTTATGAAATCATGTGGAACAATTTAAACACATTGTAAAACTTAAAGCCCAAATTTGGAGACATCCATGTATGTCGAACTTTACTGCAAATTCAAAACTGGATTACTGGAACGGCTAACTGTACAGGGGACTGCTTTACACCTTTGTGTTCGGTAAGGTCTCCTGTTTATTATGATATGTGGTTTGTCATGTGTTAAAAGAAGGGTTCGTAAGGTATTCCACCGAGATGAATGGGTAGGGAGATCATGGGACGCAAAACCTTCAGTAGAATGTATGATTAAATTGAATTATATTATTTACTTTTCTCGCGAACCGTTCAACACAGCAATTATCGGCTAACATCATTTAAGCTGAGAAAAAGCTCTTTCATGTGATACTTGTGATGTCTGTGTGATGAATAGGCTACTTCGCGAGTAGTGAAGTGAACTGAACTGAAAAAGGGTGAATTTGGACGCACTTTCTTTCTTGCGCTGTCACTTTCTCCACTGCGTAAAAGACTAAATTCATTTGCGCTGTGAATGCCAAGATTATTTTGATAAACAGATACACACGCACACACATACATTTACAGTAATCATACGTATGACACATACTCACACAGTAGACATATGTACGCATGCATACACATACGCAGGCAAACACACAAGCACGCACATACACACACACACACACACCCACACACATAAACATGAATTTGTACACGCACACATGCACACAATTCAAGAATTTTTCCCGTCATCTACTCCCTGAATTTTTTGGTCATTGATACCCGGGACACCGAACCACCGGGGTACATGAAATTTGGTGGGTATGTAGCCCCACTAGACTTTTACGGAAAAATTTCATTTTCTATTCTACAATCTATTCACCTTTTCTGCACCAGTAGGCTACTTTCTGTGCAGCCGCACACACACACTCAGGCATGCCAAACAAGCATACACAAAAGTTTCAAGAGTGGGGGATGGAGTAAAATATGGAGACAAATTGAAGTGTGATTTATTTTCGCGGAACGGATGTACAGGTCTGAGCGGCGGTCATATTTTTGTACCGCTATGCGGTACATCTAGTTCTGATATATGGTTTGTCATGTGTTAAAAGAAGGGTTCGTAAAGTATTCCACCGAGATGAATGGGTAGGGAGATCATGGGACGCAAAACCTTCAGTAGAATGTATGATTAAATTGAATTATATTATTTACTTTTCTCGCGAACCGTTCAACACAGCAATTATCGGCTAACATCGTTTAAAAGCTGAGAAAAAGCTCTTTCATGTGATACTTGTGATGTCTGTGTGTCTGTGCTGGTAGGGTATGTATGTGTGTGTGTATGGATGTGTGTGTGTGTGTGTGTGCTGGTAGGGTAGTGGTGTGTGTGTGTGTGTGTATGTGTACTGGTAGGGTAGTGGTGTTTGTGTGTGTGTGTGTCTGTGTGCGCTGGTAGGGTATGTATGAGTGTGTATGTGTGTGTCTGTGTGTACTGGTAGTGGTGTGTGTGTTTGTACTGTTCTCTCTTTGTATGTGTGTGTGTGTGTGTGTGTGTGCTTGTAGGGTAGTGGTGTTTGTGTGTGTGTTTGTGCTGGTAGGGTAGTGGTGTGTGTCTGTGTGTGTGTGCTGGTGGGGTAGTGTGGTGTGTGTGTGCTGGTAGGGTAGTGGTGTGTGTGTGTTTGCTGGTAGGGTAGTGGTGTGTGTGTGTGTGTGTGTGTGTGTGTGGCTGGTAGGGTAGTGGTTTGTGTGTGTGTGTGTGTGCTGGTAGGGTATGTATGAGTGTGTGTGTGTGTGTGTGTGTACTGGTAGTTGTGTGTGTGTGTGTGGTCTCATGTTCTCTGTATGTGTGTGTGTGTGTGTGTGTGTTCTCATGTTCTCTCCTCTCCTCTTGTCTGCAGATGCCTGTGATCTCACACTGGACCCAAACACAGCAAACAGATTTCTCTCTCTCTCTGAGTGGAACAGAAAGGTGACATGTGTGAAGAAGGAGGAGCAGCCGTATCCTGAACACCCAGAGAGATTTGACTCTATTTATCAGGTGTTGTGTAGCGAGGGTCTGACTGGACGCTGCTACTGGGAGGCTGAGAGGAGTGGAGATGGAGATGAGATATCTGTGGCCTATAAAAGCATCGAGAGGAAAGGGAGGGGTGATGACGTCATAATGGGACGGAATGCCACGTCCTGGAGTCTGGACTGCTCTTCTGATCACAGATACTCTGTCCTGCACAATAATAAACGCACTGCCATACCTGCCCCCTCCTCCGGCTCCAGAACAGTAGGAGTTTACCTGGACTGGCCAGCCGGCACTCTGTCCTTCTACAGCGTCTCCACTGACACACTCACCCACCTGCACACGTTCCACTCCACATTCACTGAGCCCCTCTATCCAGGGTTTGGGGTTTGGAGATCTGGCTCCTCAGTGTCCCTGCGCAAAATCACATGAGCTCGTTCTCCAACAGGTACATCCACCCTTTTCTCTCTCTCTCTCTCTACCTCTACCCTCAGTCTCTGTCCCCCTCTTCTCTTCTCTTCCTCTCTCTGTCTCATTCTCCTCCATTTTCAGATGTGTGTGTGTGTGGTTTGTAGGACACTGTAATGTAATACAGGCTTGTAGGCACAATAACCTCTTTTACAAACAACTTTAGTAAAGAGGTTATTACATTATATTTTGCTTTGCATCAGATTCAATGTTGGCATATCACACACATCAAGCTAATATTTTTGAAGTTGTGTGTGTGTGTGTGTGTGTGTGTGTGTGGTTTGTATGACACTGGTGTCTATTTAACCAACTGCCAAAATTCAGACTTAAATTCATCAAGTCAAGACTCTGTGTAACATTCCGCAGTAACCACGTAACCGTAGCAACATCCATTCTGTTGATCTGTGGCCCTGGCAGTTGAGCAGGGCTTGTTACTATGGCAATAGCTCCAGCTTTGGCCCATAGACTGTATAAAGAACTAGATAGATAGATACTTTATTGATCCCCAGGGGAAATTCAAGGAACTGCAGGAACACCAGTCACACACACTCCTGTTCATACACATGTGTAATGTATGTATGTATGTATATTCAATTATATAATTACTGTTTTGATGAAACTAAACAAATGCTGATATTGCTTTCTTTATATTATGCTCTTTCCCTAAAATGAATGTGTGGATTATGAGAATGTTTCAGCAACAACAATATGATTTATTCTGTTCTCCCTAAAGTATAGTTATTTGCTGAATTATCTTTGAAAAATGATTTGCTGATCTGAGGTGTCAGTGTTTTTATATGTGTTGGCATAGAAAAAACATGTTTGCCTGTTGCTTGTTTTTCTTACTTAAAATATGTAAATAAAATGTGTTTCTGGCTTTTAAATGTCTAAATAAAGATTCTGAAAGGAGATGTGATGAACCTGTTGTCATTTTATTTGTTTCAATGTTTTTTTATGCAATAACAAAACAGTATGTGATTTTTTTTTTCTTGAAACTTCCTTTTTCTGTAGTTGGACATGGCATGCATTGACCACCACGGCCATCTCTCCATTCAGTGCAACACTGTAACAGATTGGTGTATTGCAGTAGTATAATAACTAGAGCTGTCAAAATAACACATTAATTTTGATTAAATGATCACAGAAATATTAACTCGTTAAAAAAAAGGCTTATTAATTACATTTTCATAGTGACATTTTGACACAGTGCAGTCTGGCTATTAATGATTAAAGGAGGTAGACGTGAAGGCTGCATGAAACGTTTAAAGAACGCCCAGACTAATCCTGTTGACAGGAGCATCAATCTACTATTTCTGTGGTAAGGAATTCCTGTTTCCTACCATGGATGACATGGCCGCCGTCGCCAGGATTGCATCTACATTTCAATGTAGTTTTCATACATGACATTACCTAAGATAAAATGCCAACTTCTAGCTTGTTAGTTCTGCTGAAATACAGAACTACCCAGCTAGCCACCAAAACATCGATGTAGGCTACTGTGTTACCTATAAACATTTGTTGCTTTAGTCTATTCGCAAACGTCTAGCCTGTCAATCCATGACAGACATAGCCACCAAACATCGATGTAGGCCTACTGACTAAGCCTACCTACCGTTTTAACTTGCAAAACGTTTAAACTGCCATTCTTTAAAATGTCGTGGACGTAGTGTGTTGTTCCCCCGATTTTTCCTACTGTTCAATTATGTCTTTTTCTTCTCAACGCTCTATTTCTTATCCTGGACTGCCACCTACTGGTTAGAAAAGGCAACAACCTAGTAATTATGTGTCTACATGTTTGAATGACCAAAAAAGGACAAATCATTACCTTGGTGTTAGGGTACTGCACATGTAATTAACAGTGAGTGGAAACTTCAGTCATTTCTTGTAATACTATGATGTCTCGCTACCTTTATCGGCTTCCAATCCCATATGCATTTCTAAAATACATCATATCTAATGTCAGATAATATACACTCATAAACTGTAAAATTTAGCTTGTCCATACATTTGGAAATTCAGTATCACCATAATGTGAAAAAAATAAATTCCAGAAAACAGTGGACATGTTTATAAGTGTGTAAAGTGTTTTACAATGTGTGTTGCATCTTGTATCCATTAAAAGAAATTGTTGCATCTTGTCAAGATATTCATTAAGAGAAATGTGGAAAAACTTTTACTCAAAGTTGGGAGCTGAATTACCATCGTCACACTAAACCTCATAAATATATCAAAGTTGGGAGCTGAATTACCATATGCTTAGGGGAGACTAACTTGCCTGACGCGCTGTCCAATAATTTCCAGTAGCTTCCAAGAAAGTTAACTTCCTTTATTGTAGTAAAATCGTCATCTTTACAATATCCAACACAGTTCAATGTTTATCAATTCAAACGTCAATAAATCCAGTAATAAAATCCACAAGTTTCATGTAGTCCACAACAGCAATAATTCCATTCAACAGCTTAATATGTCAAATGCGGTCAGCAAAAAGTAAGGCTTCCCCCATCACCCCCCCTCTGTTCATTCACAAAACACTTAGCAAGTGAGCAGGTGATATTATGATTCTTGCCGCCACCAACACCATGTGACCCAATTACCGTGAGTAACCACACAGGTGCACAACACAGACGTCATCTGACGTCATCTATGATTTCATATCTTAAATCCCATACAGTATGTTGATACACTCTCAAGGGAAGCCTCATGAATGTGCCCAGTGTGGAAAAGCTTTTTCAAAAATGTAATCTCTTGAAAGTCATGCTTGTACACACTGGAGCGAAGCCTCATAAATGTGCCCAGTGTAGGAAAGCTTTTTCAAAAAAAGTAATTTAATAAAAACACAGACGTGTGCACACTGCTAAGAAGCCTCATAAATGTGCCCAATGTGGGAAAGCTTTTTCAAAAAAAGTAATTTAATAAAAACACAGACGTGTGCACACTGCTAAAAAGCCTCATAAATGTGCCCAATGTGGGAAAGCTTTTTCAAAAAAAGTTATTTAATAAAAACACAGACGTGTGCAAACTGCTAAGAAGCCTCATAAATGTGCCCAGTGTGGATTGCACTGTTCACTTATTTCAAAGCTTAACTCTCATACGGTCAGAATGCACAAACAAATACACAAATCTACTGTATTCCGTTTTGAACTTGTATTAACCCTTAAAGGAGTACGGAATGTTGAAAAATGAACGTTCTAAAGAATATCTGAGTTCATTGAATTCAACATAGAATTTTAGAACCTTCAATTCTTGCGGAACTTAGAACGTTCAAAAACCTACACCTTTAAGGGTTAAATGCGGAGGGGACTGGCTTTGCATGCTAAAGCAGGAGCTCCAGAGTCGTTCCAACCCTCTGAAGGCCGTTACTAAATCCCACAAGCGGAAATATCAAGAAGGCTTTAGAAGGCAAAGCTCAAATAAATATGCCTTGGTTGAAGTACCCTAGGATGCCAGCTGATGAAGAAGGCCACCCGATAACAGGGTCTTCAGATCATTTTGCGTAAAGTGATGTCTTTCATCAAGCAAACAGCAAGGATGACAGGGATGTCCTAAGAAGAATAGAGCTTGTGCCTGAGTTTGCAAGTCGCATTAACAGCCAGTGTGTGGAGCTACTGTAGCAAATAATTACTTCTTAAAAATATGACAACTCCATCTGCAGAAAAATATATACACCATCACACCATGTTGCAAAAAACAAGGCAATTCAGCCAGATTGTTGAGGCAAATGTGCCCATGCACCTTGACATGAATGGAAGGATCATGTTGGGTATGTTTTCTTATGGTTTGTCCTTAAGGTTCATATCGTTAATGTTGTGTTACACACGTTATACATTTTCTGCAGCTCCTCCCTCAGAAGTGGTGATATAGCTACATCCTCTGCCTGCAGTGAAGGAGAGTGACAAGCATAAGTGGTGATATAGCTACACCCTCTGCCTGCAGTGAAGCAGAGTGAGAGGCAGCGGGAGAGTGAATCAGCTGCTGTGATTGATGTTAGACTGTATGGTGCTGTTTACATCATAACATAAAGTAGGAGAGGCCGCACTATGCATGCACTTTTATTTGCAAATATATGCATAGTGCGGCCTCTCCTACTTTACTTTATGTATTCTAACTATCCAGGCCAGCACTCTTAAAGTTTAAAAGTAGACACATTGAGTGAAGCCTGCTCCTATCCTTACGCTGTTTACATCATGTCATATGGTTCTACTTCCTCTAGTGAGAGATCTCTGCTCACAGAGAGACTTTACAAGTATCCACAAAATAATGCCCAACAGAGCATGCTGGGGACAGGAGCTTCGGGACAGACAGAAACAACAGGTAAAGGTAACAGTCGTGCATTACTGTATCAATGGAGTATGCAAAACATGTTTATTTCCTTCCCATAGCTAGAGCAGGTCCTGGATAAGGCCAAAAATCCAAGGGAACATGAAACCATGTGTTCCATGGTGTGTTACTGTGACCTGCCAGTATGTTCTTTAGCATTGTATCAATTTCTCATTTTGTTAGCTATTTATGTATTACTTAAAGTGTAATTCCAGCGAAAACGTGGAGACAGTATTTTTCTATCGATCAACCACTAGAGCTTGGCCCAGCATGCCACAGCCCCAAATCGCAAACAGTGGAGTAGGGGGCGGTATGACAAACGCTTTCCAAATAGTACTTTTTTTAACCAGTATTGTTCAAAACAGCACCAAACCTTGTCAGTAGCTTGCTCAGCGTCCCTCCACATAAAATGAAGCACGAACAACCTAGTTAGCGAACCTGGAGTTTATCACAGAAGACTGTTAAGAACACTCGCCAAACTGTCTCCCTACCAGAAGATTTGTTGCAGAAAACCGTGTGTACTTTGCTTGAGGTAGTTTGGCCAAATATAAGTTAATAACAGACATAAAAACTTTGGAATAATTTCAAGACAGCAGCCCTATCCTCAGCACCGAAATGTCACGTGAGATCTCACACGTCTATTGCCAAAAGGGACTACAGGTAGTCTGGTGTTCAGAGTAGAGGGAGTAAAGCACATGCCTGCAACTTGAAGAAAGACAGGATGTTTTGTGTTTGTTGCAGAACTAGTGAGCGGAGCTGAGCGGTGTGTACACTCTAAAAAATTCTGGGTTATTTTCTCAACCCAAACGCTGAGTTGAAACTGTTGGGTCATTGTGTGGGGTGGTTTTTACTCATGTTGGGTTATTTTCTGTAACCCAGCTTGTTGGGTTGATAGCAGTAGCGGAGATTTGGGGGGGGCTGCGGCGCGAACAACCCGGGGCCTCGCCGCTAGGGGAGCCCCCCCCACTAGTTTTTTTTTTTTTTTTTTTAAAATACAGTTTATTGACCACATATCCATTGAATTGTTTACTACTTAAATGTTCAATAAAATATATGTAGGCTGGGTTAGGCATAGTTTTGCCTGTTTAACACAGCCAGAGAGCTGGCTATACTGTGTGAGGGAACTACCGATTTTGATAGGGGAAGAGTTAAGTAAGAAAAAGCGTTTGTGTTCAGATGAACACGCCAGATGAGATTTTAGAAGACAGCAGGGACAGATTCAGAGTCGATGTGTTTTACTACATACTTGACGTCTTTGTTTCTCAGTTTGAACATCGATTTGCAGATTTCAAGAGAATGGCTGGAAAATTTGCTGCTCTGAACCCGAAACATTTTACTCTACCTGATCGCCTGAAAAGTTAGGCGCTTGCGGACTTTTATTCACAGGATCTATCAATGCCCGTGAAGTGGTTAATGAATTTGTTACATTTTGTGCAATGTACAGTGAGCTGTGCATGCATTTAAACACCCACAGAATCCTCTCATTTCTCGCCATAAGCTTGACATGGATCGGGCTTTTCCTCTTTATCGTATTTACTTGGCGATTCCAATTAGCAGTCGCGAAGGCAGAGAAAGTTTTAGCCGACTGAAACTCATTAAAAGCTTCTTGCGCTCCATCATGGGTGAGTCGCGGCTGTCAGACTTAGCGCTCCTCTGTATTTGAGAGAGACATTGAGGTCAATAAGGATAAAGTTATTGACAGATTTGCAAACATGAAGGAGAGAATGCTGAAACTCAAAATAGATTAAATGTTTTTGCAGTGTGCATGTCCTTTTAGGCCTGTAAAGCTCGTGTCTGTTTTTCCTTTGTTGAAATTCTGGGCCAACTTTTAACGTTCTTGAGTTCACAGTCGCTCATTTTCTGTTAGGTAAGGGCTATGGGATATTGTTTTCATTTACGTTTCTTTTCTTTAAAAAGGATGGGATAGTTGTTGTCCCTTTAACATGCTAAATGAGTTGAAGTTGTTGAGCAAAGTTGTTGTTTGTTTGACCGGAATAGGGAGCTATGATCAAATGCTTTATTTTTTATTTTTCATGGAATAAACATATATTAAAATATTTTGGTTGGTTGGCTACTGCATGATTACATGAATGGAAAGGTTGGTGAAATGCAGCTAGTGCAAGCCAACAGCGACAGTCGCGGGTTACTGCAACAATCAGTGAGGGGGCAAACATCTCCCGCCCCCCTCACACCTACCGAGCTCCGCCCTGGTTGATAGATTAGGACAGCGCCCCTCCTCTCCCCCACCTGACGTGAGCACACTACTCAGCACCAGGGTAACTTTAACACAGCTGCATAGTTATTTGAGAGTTCGGGGGAAATCGTTATTCTTTCAACCTTCCATGCAGTCCAGCAGCTTTCAACATGCAGTGGAAATCAGGCGATTTTGGAAGGTATGTATCTGCTTTTAACTTTTTTATTATTATTATTCAGGCGGAGTTTTAAAAGTAGCCTACACCCAGAGATACCTTCGTGATATGAATGGATATTCTGCCTGCCAATTTCGTTCAGCCTAAGTAGGTTAAGAATTGTGACATTCAAGCCAGCTAACGTTAGCTAACATTAATTTACAGTCTTACAATTACTGCTCATGTTAATGTTAAATCTACACAAAGACAGACTCTTAAAAACATAGTTCTGTGTTGACTGGGTATGAACTGCTGAACAGAAACAAAACAAACTTTTACAAAGAACTAAAATTAGCATACCAACAGCTGGCTAGGTTAACGTTAGCAGACGGTTCGTATGCTAGCTTCTAGCTCTAACAAATGCTTAGTGCAGCATTTGTGTCAGCTAATGTATACAGTCGAAGTAGTCTCTTTACGTACGGTAATCATGCCAAACAACATATTAATTCATTCAGGGTAGCTTCATATTATAGCCATGTAACTTACTGGGTGGTTTTTGGTGGTAACATTAACGTTACAGACAACTTGAATTTAACTAACTGAATGTGTTAACATGAGCTAGCTAACGGTAGAACTATCACTGCCACTAACGTTAATATTACTGAACTGTTTGTCAGTCTGCTGTTAAACAACTCTATGAGGTGGTCATGGTTTCCGAGTGTGTTGCGCTAATATTTTGTCTCCGAATTTTTAATGTTTGTCAACATCATTCACTGATCATGGTTCGTGAAAGTCTTGATCTAAAGTTCTGTCAATAGCAGTGATTAATTCACTCTTTTTCTTTCTTTGATTGACAGGGCTGACCCCCAAATGGACCGTGGAATCTAGCTGTCTTCATGGAAGTAACTTATCACATGCTGATGCTGCTTTTAGAGTAGGCTATCCATTCAAAAATAAAGTAAACTGTCAAATAAATAATTATGTCGAACTGTTTTATTTCATTGCATGGGTATTTGTTGCCCATTTTCTCTCAATGCAACCCAAATGGTTATTTTAACCCAGTGGTTTGGGTTGAATCTATACACAATATACTGTGTGAATTTTACTCAACATTTATAGTTATAACCCAGCACATTGGTTACCTTTACCCAGTCTATTGTGCCAATTTAACTAACGTTGTGTTGATATAACCCAGTGTTTTGGGTTAGAATCATACCCAATCTGCTGGGTTTAATAATGTACCCAGACCATTGGGTTAGGATAACTCAATGTGATGTTGGTCCAATAGTTAACCAGCGGCTGGGTTATATTTGGGTTAATTTTAACCCAACATTTTTTAGAGTGTATATCCCGCTCCTCGTTCAGAGGGCTGTCCACTCGGCCGCTCCTCGTTCAGAGGGCTGTCCACTCGGCCGCTCCTCGCTCAGGTGGTTGTGCACTCGGCCGCTCCTCCGCTCAGGTGGCTGTGCACTCGGCCGCTCCTCGCTCAGGTGGCTGTGCACTCGGCCGCTCCTCGCTCAGGTGGCAGTTCACTCGGCTGCTCCTCGCTCAGGAGGCTGTTCTTTCGGCATTTCGTTCACTTTCGGCCGCTCCTGCGGCTCAGATGGCTGTTCTTTCGGCGGCTCCACCGGCTCAGGTGGCAGTTCTTCGGCGGCTCCTCGCTCAAATTCCGTCAGGCTCGCTCAATTTAGCTCCAGCTCCACTTCAAAATCCTCCGGCTCCAGTGAAATCTCTCCATTTCGCTCCAATTTAAAAGAGGGAGAAATAATCTACAAGCCGAATTGTCACCTTAGAAAACTTAAATTCCAAAGAACTAAGAGCAACGGCAATGGTACTCATAGGACATTTATTGTCAAAGATAATGCAAGCTTGGCAACATCAATACACATAAGCCTAAAACTAAAGGGATCAGTGGGAATAATTGCCTAAATCCGCCGCTCCTCGCTCAGGTGGCTGTGCACTCGGCGCTCCTCGCTCAGGTGGCTGTGCACTCGGCGCTCCTCGCTCAGGTGGCTGTGCACTCGGCGCTCCTCGCTCAGGTGGCTGTGCACTCGGCGCTCCTCGCTCAGGTGGCTGTGCACTCGGCGCTCCTCGCTCAGGTGGCAGTTCACTCGGCCGCTCCTCGCTCAGGTGGCTGTGCACTCGGCGCTCCTCGCTCAGGTGGCTGTGCACTCGGCGCTCCTCGCTCAGGTGGCTGTGCACTCGGCGCTCCTCGCTCAGGTGGCTGTGCACTCGGCGCTCCTCGCTCAGGTGGCTGTGCACTCGGCGCTCCTCGCTCAGGTGGCAGTTCACTCGGCCGCTCCTCGCTCAGGTGGCTGTGCACTCGGCGCTCCTCGCTCAGGTGGCAGTTCACTCGGCCGCTCCTCGCTCAGGTGGCAGTTCACTCGGCCGCTCCTCGCTCAGGTGGCTGTGCACTCGGCGCTCCTCGCTCAGAGCAAAAATAAAATACATTTTTGAGAGGCAGCTTGCAACATCAATACACATAAGCCGCTCCTCGCTCAGAGGGGCTGTCCCTCGGCGGCTCCTCGTTCAGAGGGCTGTCTACCGGCCGCTCCTCGGCTCAGGTGGTTGTGCACTCGGCGGCCTCCCTCCGCCTCAGGTGGCTGTGCACACCGGCGGCTCCTCAGCTTCAGGGTGGCTGTGCACTTTCGGCATCACACCGGCTCAGGGTGGCAGTTCACTCGGCTGCTCCTGGCTCAGGAGGCTGTTCACTCGGCATTTCGCTCACTCCGGCCGCCCGCTCAGATGGCTGTTCTCCGGCATCCCTGGCCAGGTGGCAGTTCACTCGACATTTAAAATATACTATATAAGGGTTGTTATACAATTCCATTATAATAATATGACTCATATCTGAACATATTTCCCATAATAATGACTGGGCAGCCGTGGCCTACTGGTTAGCACTTCGGACTTGTAACTGGAGGGTTGCCGGTTCGAACCCCGACCAGTAGGAATGGCTGAAGTGCCCTTGAGCAAGGCACCTAACCCCTCACTGCTCCCCGAGCGCCGCTGTTGATGCAGGCAGCTCACTGTGCCGGGATTAGTGTGCTTCACCTCACTGTGTGCTGTGTGTGTTTCACTAATTCACGGATTGGGATAAATGCAGAGACCCAAATTACCCTCACAGGATCAAAAGAGTATATATACTTAGAATAATAGTAGAGTGATGGATCTCATATAGCAGAAAGCCCCAAATAACATTTTTACACACTGTATGCTCCATCGCGATGTGGTTGTAGCTAAAATAATTATTAGGATTAGCTTAATGTATTTCTACATTTGCCGTAGTATTGTCGATGGGTTTAATTAATAAAACATCAAGGGGGTCCTTGGCCAGAACCTAGTGGTATTTGGGGGGCCAAATTGCTCACATTTTTCTTTGCTATCCGTAGCACACTCATGTTTCCGCGAAATGTGGCCCAATGGCCTACCTTAGAACACCAGAGGATTACAATATATATATATATATATATATATATAATCCTGATATAAAAAGAGAGAATACTGAATGTCTGATATTTATGAAAGCACACTTTATGCAGATTATAGGCCTACTATTTCTATTGCATCTCTACCTCTTAAATTCAGCTGTCTGGTTGAAACCTGGAAATATTGTAAACAAAGTAGCATAGTTGGCTAGCTTATCATAGTCTACTGATTGGACTGTTCAGTTTCCCCATGTGTGTTTAAGTTTCAAGGTAATACTTGTTCTCCTTGGGACAGGCCCTTTTGGAAAACACTGGTATTGACAGGGTTCCCACTCTAGGTCAAATGTAAAATTCCATGACTTCCCTGACTAATTAATTTCCATGACTTACTATACTATTTACTAACGTATAGCATTCAAGAATATCTTACTTTTTAGAGTGAGGGATGAATAAATGGGCACTGAATAAACAAAGTTGGGATAGTCAAGGAAGCAGTAAAGCAAATTACCTGCACAAACAAAGTTCTGCGTGGAAATATTTCTATTCATGTACTGTATTTCGGCAAGTAATTTTAAACTGCTACAACAAAATTCCCTAATATTCCATGACTTTGCCCCAAAAATGATCAAATTCCCTGACTTTCCATGTCTGGAATAGACTTTCCAAAATTCCATGATATTCCATAAATTCCATGAGCCTTGGGAACCCTGTATTGAGATGAATGCAAGGGTTTTAAACAAATATGTGCAGCATGCTAATGATGCTAAGCGGATTTAATAGTAATTTAGCTAGTTGTCTTCTATGCGTCCTTGCTTTCACGATTGTGAATGTTTTATTTGGATTATGTTGGCCGAGTCGCAAGGGAGAGGGAGGGAGAGTGAGAGGAAGGGAGAACGAGAGGGGCAAGGAGAGGGGGTTTACTTCTATACTGTTTTGTAAAGTTGAACACATTTTTGCTGCTGATCTCCACCACTGTAGTCTGGCTCACTCAACAAGTGTGTGTGTGTGTGTGTGTGTGTCTCTATGTGTGTGTTGTAGTCTGGCTCACTCAACATGTGTGTGTGTGTGTGTGTGTGTGTGTGTTGTAGTCTGGCTCACTCAACACGAGTGTGAGTGTGTGTGTGTGTGTGCACTCAGCAGGTCTGATCGCGTGTAAGACGTTGCTGTTCATGTAGGAATTTGCTTAACACACTGGCAACCAAATTTGCTTGTTTTCATGATGAGATGTCCTGTATAGAAAATCAAAAAATGGTCGCACTCCAAAATCATTTCTTTTTGCTAATTTATTTTCACATTTAGGTCCTAAAGTAAGTAAGACACTTATCCTATTCTATTAGGAGAAAGCGCAAGGTAAATCTATAAAAGAAATATACTAAAAACAAAACCAACTAGATTTTTGTTTTTATCTCAATATAAGATTAATAACACTTGGTTAGTTGCAAAACTTGGTTTGGTATGTGATAAGTAGTTTTTGCAGTGTGGCTTTTTTATATTTATTTTTTATCTATATTTACCATATTTTTGAACTAGATGTACCGCATAGCGGTACAAAATATGACCGCCGCTCAGTCCTGTACATCCGTTCCGCGAAAATAAAGCACACTTCAATTTGTCTCCATATTTTACTCCATCCCCCACTCTTGAAACTTTTGTGTATGCTTGTTTGGCATGCCTGAGTGTGTGTGTGCGGCTGCACAGAAAGTAGCCTACTGGTGCTGAAAAGGAGAATAGATTGTAGAATAGCCAAAGAAGATGTAGCATTGTTATAAAACCTTTAAAATCTCTAAACAATCACAAGTAGAGCAGTTCATCACAGTTCATCCATTGCAACTGGATTGATGAAAGGTCACTTACACCTGTAGGCTACATTGTATTTGGGAAAAGCAAAAGGTATCAGCATAATGTTATTTATTTATTTATTTATTTATTTATTATGTATTTTTAAACAAAAACATCTCTGTCAGTTCCATGCCGTTTTCAACAGCTATCAAAAACAAAGGTCATTTTTGGATGGATGGATTTTTTGTGAATGTTTCTTCTTCTACATAAGATTTTAGTCATCTTTAGTTCATGTAATACTTTATTGTCAATGCACAAATTAAGTAACAGTAGTCTGAAACGTTATTGTTAATGCACAAATTAAGTAACAGTAGCCTAGTCTGAAACGAAATGCTGTTTTACATCTAACCAGTGGTGCAAATAACTGACATGTCCAAATGGGCCTTGATGAAATGCGTCGCTAGACTGTTCATACACATTTTAACGGGCCAAAGTTGAAGAGCTTTTGTCCGTTATTGTTAGTGCAAATATAGGCTGATTCATGTTCCCTTGCATTGTTTAACTGAGGTCCATGGCTAGTCTGGCTTTCATCAGACCAAGCTCAATCTTTTAAGAAATCAAAAAATAAATAGCGGGCAGATCAGGCTGGGTTCACCCAGCCTAGTCCATAGGCACCCGATATTGTTTAATTTTCCGATTGAGATATACACGCTCTGGCTATTCTAAATGCAAAAATGCATCAGGGAGCTATGACAAAACGGTAACTAACAAACTAGATCCTAATAGAAAGCTGTTAGCTTCCCTAAGCTACAGGTAGGATTATAAGGTAGGCCTATTTACAACATAAATTGTCAATAGGCTATGCTGGCGACACAAATAAAATCTCCAATGGCTTACGCCTTACAGTATCAAGCGGACTTAAACTGTCATATCGTGGCGAAAAGTTGTAATAACATTCACGCAGCTCCATGAGTCAAGGAAAGCGCGAATGAAGTAGCCACTTCTAAATGGGACCCACTACACAGTAGCTTAAGGTGTTTTGCTAAAGCAGCCGTAATGAAATGAAGGTGTCATTGTTTGGATACTTCACACACACGTGCTTTTTAATTTCACCGACTACAACTACCAAGCTGTAATCAAAGCACATCGATTCCCCTCTCACACCCTGCACGCACTTAAAACAAAATAAACAGGCGTCTCAGTCTCACGCATGTATAGGCAAAACTGTATCAGACCGGTGTAGTGTAACGTTGGTAAATCTTCCATTGCACAGAATGATTTTGTAGCACGTGCAATAAATGACAGTCGAAAGATACAAACAGTGCTGCTATACATTTGCTTGGTATAACCGCATTTATAGTTTTCTACAAATGCAATAAATCAAATGCCTCCATCACTCAACCAACGCTAACGGTAACATTACCTAGGTCCTTATTGATATTACAAGATTAACGTACCTGCAGTAAAAACCAAGCATGTCCGATAAACATCCTCAGATTTATTTCGGCTTCAAGAAGAAATGGGAATTACACTTCATGTGAACATCGTCCTATCCTTATTAGATGTTCGCTGCGGTAAATTACAGTCCTTGTATGAAGCGTCCATTGTTTTTTCAACCCACTTTTAACTTCCAACAAAATTACGTCTCACTGCAACGATCGCCATCTAGTGGACATACGACTACTTCTCGCCAATACTGAAAATGCAGCCATGATGATGATGATGAATATTTATTTTGGCTTTCTTTTTTAATCCTACTGATTTTAATTTTTTACCGGGGCAAATCACAAATGAGTGATTATGAGCCAGGTTGATGTGGGCTCTTGAGACCAACATACCATAAAAGATTCACAGAGAACTGTGTCTGCCCTACCCTCCTTTCGGGGGTCCAGTCCAGCGGGGGGGGCTACAGATCAAAACGAAGAATAGCGGTTCCATGCTATCCATGTGGGGGTACATGCCCACCAAGTTTTGTGTACCCGGTCTTTCAGTGTCGGGGAATCCTTGTTGGTGTATGCGTCACTAAATGTACACATAAATTATTTTATTGTAAGGCCCCCATGAGCGAAAGTACACAAAACTTGGCATGCATTCGGAGGGTGTCATAATGATCCTACACTTTTAATTTCGTGCAGTTTTGACCTGAGATATTGTGATGAAAACACCTAATTTTTTGCTTTTTAATTTTTAACTAGGTGGCTATACATGAAATAAGTGGTAATGGGATGGGTTGACATGCCCCTATAAGAACAACATACATAAAAAAAGGTGGACCTCCTAGGCCCCACGGTTCTCGAGATATTCACAGAAAACTGTGCCCGCCCCCCTACAGGCCAGTTGGTGTAATATAACAGAAATTCATTTATTGTGTGGCCCCCATGAACAAAATTCCACGAAACTTGGCGTGCATTCATAAGGTGTCAAAATGATCCTACACTTCCAATTTCGTGCAGTTTTGACTATGTTAGGTCACAGATACCTACAATTACAACACCTCATTTTTACTTTTTGTGTTTAACTAGGTGGGCTATACATGAAATTAGTGGTTATGGAATGGGTTGACATGGCCCCTTGAGATCAACATACAAAAAAAGGTGGTCCTCCTAAACCTTACGGTTCTCGAGATATTCACAGAAAACTGTGTCTGCCCTACCCTCCTTTCGGGGGGTGCAGTCCAGCGTGGGGGCTACAGATCAAAACGAAAAACGATGGTTCCATGCTATCCATATGGGGTTACATGCCCACCAAGTTTTGTCTACCCGGTCTTTCAGTGTCCCGGGAATCATTGACGGAAATTTGGACATGCTAAAAAAAAAAAAAAAAAAAAAAAAAAAAAAAATCTGACTAAACCTATATGACCGCCCGGCTTAAGCTCTTGGCGGTCATAATAATTGAATAAAGCTTTTCCACACTGGACACATTTATGAGGCTTCTCCAGCGTGTACTAGCATATGGCGTTTAAGACTACATATTAGTGAAAAAGCTTTTCCACACTGGACACATGTATGAGGCTTCTCTCCAGTGTGAGTCAGCATATGAGTTTTAAGCTGAGAGAGGAGGACAAATGCTTTTCCACACTGGACACATTTATGAGGCCTCTCTCCAGTGTGTGTTAGTATATGGCATTTCAGAGCTGAAGAGTGAGCAAACGCCTTGCCACACTGATCGCATATATGACGCTTCTCTCCAGTGTGTGTTAGCATATGGGAATTTAAATGTGCAATTTGTGCAAAACCTTTCCCGCACTGGTCACATTGATGAGGCTTCTCTCCGGTGTGAAGAAGCATGTGGGATTTAAAAGTCGAAATGTGAGCGAACGCTTTGCAGCACCGAAGACATTCGTAGGGCCTTTCTCCCGTGTGTGTTAACATGTGGGATTTAAGATTAGAGGTTTGCGAAAACGCTCTGCCGCACCGGTCACATTTATGAGGCCTCTCTCCCGTGTGCACCCGCATGTGGGACCTGAGGTTCGACGCGTGCGAGAAAGATCTACCGCACTGGCCGCATTCGTAGGGCTTCTCGCCGGTGTGCGTCAGCATGTGCGCAGAGAGATTCGCGATCTGCGCAAACGCCTTGCCGCACTGGGCGCACTGGAGCGGCCTCTCCCCCGTGTGCGTCAGCATGTGAGTGGCGAGGGTGGAGCCGTGCGAGAACGCGCGCTCGCACCGAATACACTTGTGCGGCTTCTCTCCGGTGTGCGTGTTCATGTGGGTGTTCAGATTCGACATTTGTGAGAAGGCTTTGCCACACTGGGCACACGTGTGAGGCTTCTCTCCCGTGTGTATTCGCATGTGGGATTTAAAATTGGAAATGTGTGAAAAGCCTTTTCCACAATGGTCACATTTGTGTGGCTTCTCTCCAGTGTGAATTAGCATGTGGGTTTTAAGAGCAGATATGTAAGTGAATTCTTTTCCACACTGAGTGCATTTATGAGGCTCTTTGCCAGGGTTCTGCTGTTCATTCATGCTGAGTGAGTGTGTTTTCTGGTGTTTCTTGAGTTCTTTCAGGGCTGTGAAACTCTTCCTGCAGACGGTGCAGTGGTGCATCCTTCCTTGGAGTCGCAGGTTGAGATGATCATTCTGTCCATGGATCTTCTGTTGTGTTCCATGTGGATATTCTGATGCACCTGTAAGAGTTACCATAGAGACAGAGAATTAGAATGAGGGAGTCGCAGGTTGAGATGATCATTCTGTCCGTGGATCTTCTGTTGCAGGCAGTCTGGGTGTTCTGATACACCTGGAAGAGTTACCATAGAGACTTAGAATGACAGACAGACATTGTGTGTGTGTGTGTGTGTGTGTGTCGACTAGAACACTCACTATAACCTATAACAATAGATTAGATTAGATTCAACTTTATTGTCATTTAGCAAAGTAGGCCTACAGGTACAGAGCCAATAAAATGCAGTTGACATCCAACCAGAAGTACAAAAGAAGCATTAAATACCAAAGTGCATTTATGTAGACCAGGGGTCGGCAACCTTTGTAACATGGAGTGCCAGTTTGAAATTTTCATCTCATCTAGTGTGCCATTATCAACGATAACGCAAAGTTAATTATGACACAAAATACAAAAACATTTCCAATATACCTGGAATTTTATTCTCAACAATAACAGTATCTGTATTCTTAACAAAATAGCCACATCAACATTTCAAAGACTGAAAAACAGCTAGCCTACACATTTAAACTAAAACTAGTGTAGGCTGAGGCAACATCAAATTATCAGTTGCCTACCAGACAGTCAGTGTGATCCCTGGCCCTGCTTTGCTTGACTTAGCTCTGTGATCTGGGGCTTGTAGTTAGTTACTTTGAGTTGCAAACAGGCCTCAGAGTGCTCCGTTGTTAACCGACTGCGGGTGGGGCTGAGCACATGTTTCATGTGTGAGAACACCTGCTCACAGAGATATGTTGACCCGAAGACTGACAGCAGCGCCAGTGCAATGCCCCTGAGACAGCTGAATTTCTCAGGTGTAGATGCCCAGCAGGTGAGGATGTGGGCTCCGTGATCTTTCACTGGTGTGGCTTCCAACTGTTTTCTGAGCTCTGCAAACTTGGTCACCCACAGTGTTGAGCTCTTCAGCTCAATCAGCTGCATTTCCATGTCCTCTGTATCCATCCAGTCGATCAGAGTGGCATCCAAATCAAGTCTATCAAAGCTGTCGGGCTTAATCAAGATAGAGAACATTGGTCCGTACATTTTAAAATCCACAAATCGCATGGTGAACTCCGCCTCCAGCACGCGATGTATGCGTGGTTATTTCAGCGGTGCTGATGTTGCGCAGGGAGGACAGCTCTCTCAGGTGTCGGAAGTAGCGGGCGTGGAGGTGGAAATGTCATCTGAGAATACTGCCAGCTTACCGACAAAAGCCGTCCATGTCTCATACATGTCCAAAACAGTTTGTCCTGCACCTTGCAGTCTGAGATTGAGCACGTTCAGATGTCCCGTAATGTCCGCCAGAAACATAAGTTTCACAATCCACTTCTCGTCCTCCAGTTCTGGATATTTTTGGCCCTTTTCATTCAGAAAGGCCTTGATAGCATCAAAGCAGCTGACAAATCGCTCCAGAACTTTTCCGCAACTCAGCCATCTCACTGCTGAGTGGAGAGGCAGATCTGTATATTCGCTGTCCAGCTCCTCGAGCAGGGACTGAAACTGCCGGTGCGTCAGTGCAGATCGCTTCACTATGAAGTTAATAATCTTTGTCACCAAGGCCATAACTTCATTGAGATCCGAATTTGACATTTTTGCGCACAGATTTTCCTGATGTATTATGCAGTGGAGTTTCATGATGGGGTGGCCGACTTTTTCTTCAATCAGTTTGACAGCTCCCTTGTGTCTCCCAACCATAGCGGGGCGCCGTCTGTGGTCACTGCAAACACTTTTCTGATGTTAATCCCTCGTTCTTCAAAATGTTCAATTAATGCCTTGGCCACGTCTTCACCTTTTTGTAGTGTCAGGCATTGGCTTCACGCAGCATAGTTCCTCTCTGACAGTTGAATCACAGTACCTTGCCATGACTGCCAAGCGCGGGATGTCATTCACATCCACGCTTTCATCAAGTGCAATGCTAAATACCGCAGCATCTTTTAATCCAGCTGTTTGCTGAGCTCTGACATTTTCAGCCATTTCATCAATGCGCCGCTGAACACTTCTAGCTGGCGTGGGAATGTCCTTTATTCGTGACTTGATGGTTTCTTTATTTGGCAAGCTTTCAAAAGAACATCTGAGCAACTGAGAAAAGCCTCCTTAATAAATTAAGCCATCCGTAAGAACGGCTTCCCATGCTTTGCAATGCAATGCGCAATGCGATAGCTTGCTTCTGTCCCGTGATTTTTAGCAGTGGTAAAAACCTTGAAGGAGCTAGCTTGTTTTCTATATCTGGACACAGCACGTTTAATTGACTCTACTTTGTCTGCTTGATCTTTGAAGGTCTTCTCGTGCTTCGTCTCAAAATGATGCTTAACACTTGAAGTTCTGCACACAACATTTTTACAGCATAAAGTGCACACAGCACGGTCCTTCACAAATACAAAACCAAACTCTTGTGTCCAACAGGACTGGAATGGCCTAGTTTTAGCCTTTTCAGCAGCCGGCGTTGCCATTGTTCACAATATCATGCTCTGTCATTCAGTCAGCACGAAGACAGCGGACAGGGCGCTTAGGTCACGTCACACACTTTGATCTGAAATTCGCGAGCCTGCAATTTAACGCAAATCCACGCAGTGGTGTCCTCCGGGTCCTAGTGCCGGCAGTCAAACGCTCACAGACAAAGAGGCAGATGCTTTTATTTTTTAAACGGGACAGATAAAGTGAGTATCGTAATAATACTAAGGTGCCAGCGTGTCAGTGTTTATTCCGCTGGCAAGTTACCCGCGGGCACGCTGCGTGCCACGCGTGTTACCCGACCCCTGATGTAGGCAATAGAGATTATAGTTAGATAAATACCGGTTTTCCAGATGACATCTTTAGAACACTAAACATATCCGAGGTGTCAAATTTTGAGTTACTCCAGTCTAGATTTTTTGCCGTTAATCACTCTTATGATGTATTGCTATTGTCTATCCATAGTAAAGTGCATGTTTTGAAGTTAACTGATGGTCAAATAAACCAAAAATCCGATATTGTTTGCACCCCCACGTGGTCTGTGGCGTAAGTTTGTGTGAAAGAATACATACATCTAATAGGCTATATATATATATGTATTGCACAGGTTTATGAGCAGGTTATGGAATATAAACAAATAAATATATTGTGCAGTTTTGGATGTTAGCAGTGCAAGGGCATTAAAGAATATGAATATGAATAATAGTTAAATCATGTGAAGGGATCAGATGTTTTTTTGCGGCTCCAGATAGATTTTCGTTTATTAGTTAATGGTCAGAAAATGTAGCCTGGGCTTTCCCATGCTGCCTTGCGCACAATTTTATTCATGCTGCTAAGCAGCCTGGATTCCATGAACTTCGTTTTCACCTCAACAAAGGAACCAATCACAGAACGGAGGGGGGAGCAAAACTATGACGACACACCGAAACGGTTATGAGCTACGTACAGACTCATTTGATAGACATTCGTAGTGCCCAATAAACGGCTCTGGGCATTTGTAAAACACGTTTCAAATACGAGAAAATGAACGTGCGAGATGAGGTCTGACGTTAGCCAGGGTAGGCTATTGGACAAATTCATATGTTGGTTGTTCAAGAATATCCTAGAGGAAAAAATATATAGGCTATTTGTGAAGATGCTGACTACATCTTCCCTGTTTTAGGACACTGTTTTTAATTCACTGCACTTTTTGCACATATTCCTGTCAGCATGTTTGCTGAATAACTGTCTGCGGGTGTGGGTAATTCATTGTTAATGAGTTAATTGGGCCACACCCCTTTTGGTGCTTTTTAAAAGGGCCAGGGTGTTGGTGTGTGAGAGTCCAACTGATTGATGTGCAAGTTATTGTGTGTTGTACATTTTTAAACGTTTGATAATTAATTTAAAGAAAGAAAATGTTTTCTACCAAATAATATCCTGTTTTTTTTTGTTTTTTTTTAAAGATGGTTGACTTTTAAAAACTTTATATGACCAGTACGCTGAAGGAGATATATGAAGCACACTAAAAAAGTGATGTTACTTACTTCCCAGAGGAAAATCAACGTCTTCATCTTGTTGCTCATCCTCTTCATTTTTCACATTAACCACCACTGTTTGTATTTCATGATTAGAGCTTTGTGACTCCGTGAAGTCCGTTTCCATTTTATAGAGCAGCTCTACTGAGGGCTTCTCCTCGTCATCTTGACAAGTGATGTGACCATATTCATCATCTTCGTCTATGTCCTCTTCTTTTATTAGTACTTCAAGTACCTGCAACGCTTCATTACCGTCAGAGGTCACCGACAGTCCAAAACTCATATTAGCGGCGGAATCCAGAGCTCCCTTGAGCCTACAATCAAAGGGTAACAAGAGGAAAGCTAGGTTAAAGTATTTAAAGCTCTCATTTCTTTCTCAATCTAAAACAAACAAAACATAGCGAGGAGAGAAAACGACCACTTCTAATAGTCTACCATTTCGATTTGCGTGCCTCTATTGAAATAGGCGACACTTCAAATCACAGAATGCAACATTAACATACATTGCTAGATACAGCAATAATCCACGAGTAAAACGTTAGAGGTTTCCTGTCTTTCACTAGACAGATAGCCTACGTGCCATGCAAGTGCTGCAGTTGGAAGGCAAATGAGTAACGACTTTACAACCTAAACATACCTCAAATAGATGTTCTACTTGTCAAAAATATGCTCTTTCGAGGTTACTTCAAGGGATGTTTCTCTCGCATATTCAAAACAAACTTTTTTTCTGATGGATGTCCAAATCTACTTCGGTACAATTTTATGGTGGATGGGAAACTAACATGATTAGCGTATGCCACCGTCTGGACTGGAGTACAATTGCATGAACATAGAACTCGCTCTCGCGCTCCTTGAAATAACATGACTTTTTAATGTTTTTAAAAATGGAGATATAGCATTTTTTTTTTTAACCAAACTCCTCATATATAGACCTATGTGTCGCCTATTAGCGTATGTCCTGTTTATTAATATTCTTTAAAATTCAAAAGATGCCTATGGCCACCGTCTGGACTGGAGTACAATTGCATGAACATAGAACTCGCTCTCGCGCTCCTTGAAATAACATGACTTTTTAATGTTTTTAAAAATGGAGATATAGCATTTTTTTTTTTTAACCAAACTCCTCATATATAGACCTATGTGTCGCCTATTAGCGTATGTCCTGTTTATTAATATGCTTTAAAATTCAAAAGATGCCTATGTCCTGTTTCCATATGCCCCCCCCCCCCACACACACATCCTTTTGCACACATTTCCAAATGTAGGCTAACCCCTTATTAATTTGCAATGAATGGCAAAAGACGTGGGAATAGTTTATCAGTTTATGACATGAATGATAACAGTTAGTGGATAACAATACAGTATGCGCTTGTTCTAATCCTCCCAACTGTGTAATATGTAGCCTATGACCATTAGAGGCTTATACCATATAATGTGCAATATGTATGACCATTATAGGCTTATACCTTATATAATGTGTAACATGTTTGACAGTTAGAGGCTTATACAAAACAACTCAAAATGGTGCTCAGTACTCAGCTGCTCTGATACACATGTTATGCTTCATTTTTTAAGAAATGTAATTCAATATTTTATTTCAGTCTCATCTTTGCATACATCTGATTTGTACATTTTAATGGCTGCAAGGCCACATGTGTGATAACATCACCTTGCTTTCCCATCCAAACTATTTAGTCTGAGCTCTCAGTGTAGCATTGGCGCCTTCTGGTGGTCAATAAATAACAGAACGTGCACTGAAAGGAGACTAGCAGCTGTTACTCTATAGGAGTTAATTGAATGTAATACATTTAAAATGGACACTGATCAACTGTCTCTTCAAGAATAGTTCAGACACAATGGACACTGATCAAGTGGTTTCTTGGTGTTTTATGTCCCCAAAGCTGTCTTCAAGGCAGCGCTGCCTGGAAGGCGCTATGGTTATAGGCATGGGTTAAGGTTAGGGTTAGGTTTAGGATAAGGTGCCTTTAAGTCGACGGTGGCAGCGCTGCCTGGAAGACAACGTCGGGGGCATAAAACACCATCAAGCGATCAAGTGTCTCTTCAAGAATACATTGGCATTGGGTCTTTACTACACAGGGGTCCAGGTGCTCACCCCCCTCTCATCCCGATTCCACCCCATCATCTGTCACTGATTTTCAAACTATACGCATGGTCATCTTCATATTTTCATGTTTCAATGTCAGTCATATTGTCAATCGTATTTCATTTTTTATCAAAACACAACTGCAAATGTAGGCTTTTGATGATGCTTGAAATGCACAAAAACATAATATATTAATATTTTTTTAAAAATGGAGACATCTGTTTTGCAACTATACTCTTCATATCTAGCAGGTCATTGAAGACGGGACAGGAGGAACTGCTCCTGTTGTTATTGACCAGATTAAGGATCTGGCATACAGGTAGCCTACATGGTAAAGATGGAGTGAGTACGGTGTGGTGTTAAAACATGTCTGTCATTTATTGTATGTTGACAAGGAAGACAACAAATAACAAATTGTGGCTGTAAGTATGCCATCATCTTGTATCTACAATACAAAAACAAGATGTTACATTATAGCGCTTTTCTCAACACTCAAAGTGCTTTACATGGAAAGGGGGACCTCACTAACCACCACCAATAGACCTCTGAAGTTCACCTACAAAAAAGCTGCCATCTTTGATATCTGGTATCTGGCGATTTTTCCTATGGGAAAATAACATGGGGATTTTGAATTATCGCACCTGTTAAACTCTCGCGGGGATGAAAAAGTCTGAAATGCAGACGTTTTCCTGAACACACTTTTGTCCTCTGCCTTCGAGAGGATACTGTGATCTCCGGATTGAATGAGCCAGGTTGGACAGATTGAATGAGCCAGGTTGGAAATTTAGTTGTATCTCAGTGTTGTGCTCAAATTCACTTCGACACAAGGCCAAACGAATGAACTAGCAACTTTAATTTGATTACGTTCCCCTCCTATACAAACAAGATTCAATGGTGCTCAAAGTCACTTCGACATAAGGCCAAACGAATGAACTAGCAACTTTAATTGGATTACGTTCACCTCCTATACAAACAAGATTCAATGGCGCTCAAAGTCACTTTGACACAATGGCCCTCATTTACAAAATGAACATACAACATACAGCAAGCATAGAACAGGTTCAGACTGACTAGTTTGAATTGTACAGTGAGATGGGACCAGTTGCTGATGTTATCAACTCCCTCATATTTGGAGCTATAGTATTTGGAGAGGTTCTGTTTTTGACTTGGTTACTTGGTTATTCTGTGGAGAACCAGTGGAGAACACACTTCTTCACACAATGTATTATATTCTTCAGTGGAGAACACACTTCACACAATGTATTATATTCTACCATGGAGAACACACTTCTCATGTTAAAATAACAATGTATTATATTCTACAGTGGAGACACGGTATTAGAAAACATAACGATTAACAAGAAAACCCCACTCAAATAACCCATAGAATCATCTGAATTCATTCATAAGTAAATATAATATTACATGGTAAAAACTCTCTCGCACGCACGCACACATGTCATGCACGCACACACACACACACACACACACACATACACACACACACACACACACACACACCAAAGACAGAATGGAGGTAAACTCAAAACTCCTACACTTCTACCGGCTCTCTCCTGCCATCCCCATCCACGTGTGTGTGTGTATTGGATCCCACTCTCACGTCATGTGTCTCAACATTCAGTTTTTCCCCGATTCACTCCATCTGCAGTATAAAGGAATGAAGATGATTATCAATCAGTGTCCATGACAACCGTCTCCCAGTGAGCCAGACTGTAGGGGGACCCAGGGCTGTCTTCTGTAACAGCAGTCATAATAAACACAATCAGTGTCCATGACAACCGTCTCCCAGGGGGACAGACTGCAGGTGGACCCAGGGCTGTCTTCTGTAACAGCAGTCATAATAAACACAATCAGTGTCCATGACAACTGTCTCCCAGGGGGACAGACTGCAGGGGGACCCAGGGCTGTCTTCAGCAGTCATAATAAACACATTCATCTGCACAGCGCTAATTAGGACATTTTAAACAACTAGAGAGAGATATATAACATGAAGATAAAATACAGAGAGATATATAACATGAAGATAAAATACAGAGAGATATATAACATGAAGATAAAATACAGAGAGATATATAACATGAAGATAAAATACAGAGAAATAAAAGAAAGAAAGAAAGAAAGAGAAAGAGTGAAAAAAAGAAAGATGAGAAGAGATGTCAGTCAGAAAAAAAGGAGGTTGGAGACAGAGAGAGGATGGGCAGGAAAAAGAGAAGAAAATGGGGATGAAAGATAGATGGACGAGTAAATTCAAAGGAACACAGAGCAAGCAGACAGAACACAGAACACAGAACACAGAGCAAGCAGACAGAACACAGAACACAGAACACAGAGCAAGCAGACAGAACACAGAGCAAGCAGACAGAATAGAGAGCAAGCAGACAGAACACAGAGCAAGCAGACAGAACACAGAGCAAGCAGACAGAATAGAGAGCAAGCAGACAGAACACAGAACACAGAACAGACAGAACACAGAGCAAGCAGACAGAACACAGAGCAAGCAGACAGAATAGAGCAAGCAGACAGAACACAGAGCAAGCAGACAGAACACAGAGCAAGCAGACAGAACACAGAGCAAGCAGACAGAACACAGAACACAGAACACAGAACACAGAGCAAGCAGACAGAACACAGAACACAGAACACAGAACACAGAGCAAGCAGACAGAATAGAGAGCAAGCAGACAGAATAGAGAGCAAGCAGACAGAATAGAGAGCAAGCAGACAGAATAGAGAGCAAGCAGACAGAATAGAGAGAGGTACGTTGGGCTCATGTTCTAAAGACCCGAGTGACATGTTTAGATTTGGTCTCACTGTAGTTCCTCTAGTTTATAGTGTGGGTCCTTCACCAGAGCAGAGAGCTGCTCTACAGCTGATTCACTAAGCAGGATATTCTGACTCAGGTCCAGCACTCCGAGACTTGAGGAATGTGAGGTCAGAGCAGAGGCCAGATAGGAACAGCTCTTCCCCACCAGATTACAGCCACCCAGTCTGGAACAGAGTTAAACATCTGAATATCAATATCCTCTACTCTCTCACACACACACACACACTAGGGCTGGACTGGGACAAAAAATCGGCCCGGGCATTTTTGGCCCGAACGGCCCACTACAATCACACGCAATCCTGGCAGTACCCTGGCACCCTTAAATATGTGTATTGAACTAAGTGCCGGAGCACTGCAAGTGAATAAGACTGTACTAACTCGCTCTCTCTAACTCACTGGTAGTCCGAGTCTAGGCTACATAATCTCTATATTATAGTATAGGCCTAAATACAAGCACTTGTCAAAGAGAAGGCTCTGCTAAGAACCTAGTAGCCTCCTACCCTGCATGCACTTCATTTATCCATTTTGATGCGCTTAAAGCTTATGTTAGCGAGTTGTGCTGGAAGCTGGGGACATGTTTCTTCCCAGACATTCTGCAGAAAAGTGTGCTGAGCTCCTCTCAGAAAGAGGTTGTTTCCTGTATACTGCTAGTGTGTGAGTGTGTGTGTGTTGGGCTGTTTCCTGTGTGCTGCTGGTGTGTGTGTGTGTGTGTGCTGCTGGGGTGTGTGTGTGTTTTGTGCTCCCCTCAGGAAGAGGCCGTTTCCTGTGTACTGCTAGTGTGTGAGTGTGTGTGTGTGTGTGTGTGTGTGTGTGTGTGTGTGTGTGTGTGTGTGTGTTGGGCTGTTTCCTGTGTGCTGCTGGTGTGTGTGTGTGTGTGTGTGTGTGTGTGTGTGTGCTGCTGGGGTGTGTGTGTGTTTTGTGCTCCCCTCAGGAAGAGGCTGTTTCCTGTGTACTGCTAGTGTGTGAGTGTGTGTGTGTGTGTGTGTGTGTGTGTGTGTTTTGGGCTGTTTCCTGTGTGCTGCTGGTGTGTGTGTGTGTGTGTGTGTGTGTGTTTTGTGCTCCCCTCAGGAAGAGGCTGTTTCTCGTGAGCTGCTGGAAGCTGGGGACATGCTCATGTTTCTTCCCAGGCATTCTGCAGACAAGACAGAGGTGGGTGTCTGTATGCTTGAACGCTCTATGGTCCCCCAATTGCTTCTGTAGGATAAAGGAGAGAAGATTATCATTAATCTTCAGTCCACGACAACTGTCTCCAAGTTAGTCATACTGCCCACCCCTAACCTCTAAACCCAGCTGCCCTTGACTTGACACTCATTATACTGTAGTATTGCCTCGCAATACCAGTTGACATTACCTATCTACATTACATTACAAACTGGTGCTGCGCAGCGCTAATAACTTGGTGAACAGGGTTTTCCCGATGCTTTCTAGCTAGTCAGTGACTGTTGCAAGATAACTAGTCAGAAGTTATTAGGGAAGTGCAGTTTAAGTTTAGATTAATATGTGCCAGTGTCATTTATTTCTTTCACATGTCTTACAACATAACTAAATGCATTCATAGTCTAGTGAAGTCAGATATGAGCCTACAAGTCGCTTAGAAATCATGTTAAGCCTACATTAGATGCACTAAATGCGATTTGATGCAGGCAAAAAGTATTGACTGTTAGTAGGCCTAATGAAGGTAATTGCCATTATAGCAATATTACATGTAGCGACAGAATGGCCTAGAACTTGGGTAGGCCTACTAGCATTTAGTATGCACTTGTGGTGATGGCGAACAACTAATGTGAATCGCGGACTATAACCAAAGAAAGTAAAGGAACCTCTGTTCATCAAATAAAGGACTGGACTGCACCCTTCACAAACCATAAAAATTAACTTTATTAGTTTTACAGTTAAAAACTGAATTATGCTCAAGAATGCTTTACTCATGCGACTGCTTCGGAAAATGCATAGACTGTAGAAAATAGAGAATTCTAAATTCTATAAAATAGTGAATCATTAAGTATCTGCACCGCCATGGCGACATCTACTTGCCTGGCATATGCACTACAGCATTTTCACCTCCGTGCAAAGATTTTTTGGTTACACTTTACTTGACAGTATTGTCATAAAAGTGACATGACACTGTCATGAACGTGTCATAAACAAGTCATAAACGTTTATGACATAACGCTTCTGTTATTAAATGACATTTGTTGTCATAAATTAGGATTAGGGTTAGGGTTAGGATTAGGGTTAGGGTATCTATCTATCTATCTATCTATCTAAATACACTTGTTGAATTATTTTGAAAAATGTCTGGTTTGATGATTTAAGAGACACATTCACAAGTGGCTTATAAAAATGCATCCTTGTATTCGTGCGGTTTGCTGTTTATTGTGATATATGATGGATGAGTTAAAGTAGAAACATACAGAAGAAATAGACATAAGACAGAAAATAATGTTCTTTAGAATGACATGTTTAGATATGTACTCACTCTAGTCTCTCCAGTTTACAGTGTGGGTCCTCCACTAGAGCAGAGAACTGCTCTACAGCTGATTTACTAATCTCCTTATTGCCCTCCAGGATCAGCACTCTGAGATTTGAGGAGTGTGTGGACAAAGCAGAGGCCAGATAGGAACAGCTCATATCTGTCAGCTCACAATTCCATAACCTGAAACAAAGTTAAACATCTAAACATTAAAGGGAGACTTCACCCATTTGCATTAAGCTTTGTATCATTAGAAACCCAGTCATGTTTTTGAATGGTCATGCATCATTCCCTTATTTTCCCCTGAAACGGGAGAAATATGGATTTCAGTGTTGCAGTTCCTGCTTTCAATGATGTAAAAATCGTCATTTTGCATCATTGAAAGCAGGAAGTCCCATATCTTTGTCAAGGAGGTGAGACTACAAACACTCCTTCTTCATTTTCCAAGGGGGTGGGACCCACTCACACTACACACCTATTATAGATCAGTGGGTGGAACTTCACTTTTGTAGAAACAAAAAGATATGACCGCCCTCTTTTTTTAAACAGGCTAGGCTCTCGCTTTGTGGAGAAAGCTGATAAGTAACAACGATGGCGGATGGTAATTTTGTAACTAATATGGCAAATGGAGATTCTGAAGATCTGGTGTGCGAATCCGATGCCTGTGACTACCTGGCGCTGAACAGTTGAGGATGATTGAGGAACTAGGAGGAAGCAAGACCTGCCTGTCAGTTAGTAGAAAGCCTGGACTGGCTTGAGCTGGGGCAGACTGGTGGTCCTCACGAAATCGGCTGAGGAAATGGCAGTACTATGTATTTGGATGTGCAGTGGCCTTACCCAGGTAAAAACAGAATAACATTTTGTACTAGAAACATTATATAATTGGAAACGTATTGTAATTGGAAATGTATTGTTCTAGCAATGTAAATAACATAGTAATGAGTGCATATTTCCATAACTGCGAGATGCACTTCAATGAGAGTTCAGACATTCATCAAGATACGCAGCAATCTATCAGGCTACCATGTTGTCAATAATTGAAGTTGTGGGAAGTGTAGCCTATAGCTTAAACTTTATGCTTCTTTTGTCCTCCGTGCCTGATTCATTTGTTTCATGCCTTCACCGCTGGATCCCTTGTGCGGTATTGGCCTCCTGCCCGCTGTGCATGCATCCAGTGACATTCCTTATTAGTCCAGTCATTTTAAGCCAAAATAGGGGTCAAGGTTGAACAAATTGCAACACAAGCAAACTTAACTGATTTTGAATCCTCAATATGTCCTGAGTAAGGGAAAAAAGCCCGAAGAATCCCGATAGGGAAAGTTTAGAAAAAGACCCAAAATATACCCTATTCATGCTTATACAAGTTTTATTTTTTTTTTTTTTTCTCACGTGAATAGGGGGAAAAAATTAACCTTCACATATCACCATGAAAATTACTGAGTTGATTACTTGCATCAAGACAAACAAAAAATGTATTATAAGTTTTTTGAAATTGTTTGTTAACATGGGCAAACAGGGCATAATGTAATTACGTATAGCTAATTTGTATAAATACCACAACGGAGCTAATAGTCCAGGCAAAGGTCCGAATATACCCAAAACTAATTGCAACAGAATTTATTTTCACATTTTTATATTTCAATTGGTGATCTTTACACCATAGTAAAAGACCATGAAAATCCAGTTGGTGGAAATATGTTAAAATGAGGGTTGTTTTATGCATTATTCTTCAGCAAATACTGACAAAACTGTAATTAGAATGTTGTAGAATACACATTCTAAAGAATATCTGACCCCATCTAACTTAACATGGAATTTTAGAATCTTGCATTGTTGAGGAACATTCTTTTATTTTCAAAGAGTGAATTTCTTTGGCTTATTATAACTGTGTATAACTGTTTTGGCGTTGACTATGAGACCACAGTGAAGTTAGTTTCACTTTGCCAATGAGTTCAAATAATAAACGAGTTCAAATGCATATAGGCTATACTCTGCTATAGGTTTTAGTAAAGCATGGTTCAGTGGAACAACTGTTCCATACGGTCTCGCGTGCAAGCAGATTCTTTCAAATGCGCCGCTGACTTTCAAAATACCAATACACAATATGACAGTTTAATCTGTAAATATTTTCTAATGAATAGTGTGCAAAGCTGCAATGTATTATATGTTGGCATAACTACCGGTATTTAAAAACTACAATTACACATTGTTGTGTGTGGAGGGGTTGATGGCAAGAGAGTTAATATTTTAGATATGTTATTAGTTTTTACTGTTGACAGCAATTATAATTTCATAATTAATGTGCTTATTTTGGTCATATTGACTTCATAAAACCAGTAAACATAGTAGATAAACTGCTTATTTGCCTGAAGCATTTGGTCCAGCAGTAATCCAAAATCCATAACTTGCAATCAGAAGTGTTCACGCATGCGTGATAAAATCAGTTCATTTTGCCATAGAGATGGGTGTTAAAACTAACCCGCACAAGTCATGTTTTTATTTAAATCAGCCGGTTTAAGAAGAGTCTGATTTCCAGTCAGAGTCACGTGCTCCTCCATTGGCATCCAGTGATTGTTGCCCCCACCAAGATGGCGTCACTATTTACGTACGTTCTGGAGCCCAATGCGGCATCTAGCTTTCTAATATCTATGGTCTGGTGCGCACTGACGAGCACAAACTCGATGAGAGGGTGCTCGGTGGTAGTGGGGGAGGGGCATGAGAGTTGTAAACATTCAAAATTTTGGCTAATTCCCCTCAATCTGTCAGACTTGCCAACTACAGCTTTAATATCTCTGGTTGTATTTATTGTAGACCATTTCATATTTGGATGGCTGTAAGATTGTAGATAATTGTATGATATCTGTCTATTTACGTTTCCGTAGCTACACCATATCTGGAGAATAAAACACTGTTACATTTGTATAGATGTTACATTTGTACCAAAATGACTACTGCGAGAAGATAACTCATATTTAATCGCATTGCATCACTTGATGGAAACACAGATTGTGCTTTGTCAGATTTCAACAAATATCACTTTTATTTTGCACAAAGCTGTAATGGAACCGCAGCTATAGAGATAGGCTACACATGACAAAAGAAGAGAGAGAGGGATGAAAGATCAATGGAGGAATAAAAGCAGAGGAACACAGAGGAAACAGACAGAAGAGAGATAATCTGGAGGGTATAAAATAAAAGACTCTCATGTTCTAAAGACATGAGTGACATTTTTAGATTTTTACTCACTCTAGTTTCTCTAATTTACAGTGTGGGTCCTCCACTAGAGCAGAGAGCTGCTCTACAGTTGATTTCCTCAGGTTATTGGCCCTCAGGTTCAGCTGTCTGAGACTTGAGGAGTGTGAGGTCAGAGCAGACACCAAATAGGAACAGCTCTTCTCTGTCAGCTTACAGTTGGTCAGCCTGAAAGAAAATGATTTGAATCATAATTACAGATTCTCTCTCTCTCTCTCACACACACACACACTCTCCCCCCACCCAGCACACACTTCGACTTCGGCCCTATTTCCCTGTAATGTGAGCCCGGCATTACACACACTCACGCACAACATGGTTACCTAAAACACATATAAGCACATACAATTAAGTCACTCCTACTATGACTCAAACAGACCCCCCCCCCCACACACACACACACAAACATGTGCCACCACACACACACACTTACTGTAGGTCCTCCAGTTTGCAGTTTTTATGACCAAGTGCAGAACATAATGTTCAATCCAAATCCTGAGTCCAGCAGGTCATTGTCACTCAGGTCCAGCAGTCTGAGACTTGAGGAGTGTGAGGTCAGAGCAGAGGCCAGATGAGAACAGCTCTTCTCTGTCAGATTACAGCGCATCAGCCTGAAACAGAATGACAGATCTGAATATTGATCACCAATCCTCTTGTCACACTCAAACTAAAAACACACACACACAACCCTAACACCTCAAGCTCAGAATAAGGTAAAAACAGGAAGCCTTTCAAACACAGGCCTGAACTTCAGTCAAAATCATAAATTGAATCAAGGCCAAGTTTAAATAATGGTTTGACACCATTGACTGTCCCCATTGACAACTTTGACTCTTTCTTTCTCTCTCTCTCTCTCACTACATGAAATTATGCTCACTGTAGTTCCTTCAGTTACCCTTACAGAAAAGCTCTAAAACTCTTATGTACCGGCGAACCCTCCCAGCTCCTTTGCCAGCCACGTCTCCCCTACAATATGGAGGCCAAGGGGACAACAAAGAAATAACCAAATGAAACAGAAACTTTAGCTGTGAGGCTCATATTCTCTTAGCTGTGAGGCTCATATTCTCTTAGCTGTGAGGCTCATATTCTCTTAGCTGTGAGGCTCATATTCTCTTACTGAAGGCGACTGGGTGCTAAATCCAAAAAAAAAAGCCCAAACCAATGGTTGAAAATATTAAATTGCTTTTGTGGTATGTTGACTGGGGCATAAGGATGTTTTATGTTGGGTAAAATGGTGGAGGGGATTGTGTCCAGTGTAATCTGAGTGGTATGTTGACTGGGGCATAAGGATGTTTTATGTTGGGTAAAATGGTGGAGGGGATTGTGTCCAGTGTAATCTGTGTGGTATGTTGACTGGGTCATAAGGATGTTTTATGTTGGGTAAAATGATGGAGGGGATTGTGTCCAGTGTAATCTGTGTGGTATGTTGACTGGGTCATAAGGATGTTTTATGTTGGGTAAAATGGTGGAGGGGATTGTGTCCAGTGTAATCTGAGTGATTGCTGGCTGGCCGTATGAACCGTGTTAAGAACTCCTTGTATGGACTAATTGCACACAACCAGCTAATTGAATGATTGGGACAGTGGCGGGAACAATCCTTTTTATACGGGACGTCCCTGACTGGGACAGGACTAAAGGCCGCCGACCAAATTTAATTGAACCTCTATCTGGCCAGACAGCACACCGGCTCAGAGGGGTGGGTAAGGACCTGGCAAGCACCTCTTATTAATGTGTGACGTTTGGGGGAGATGTAGCATTTAAGAGGGCATTCATGTGCAGGTCAGGAAAATGTGATTTTGTGGCATTGTACTGAATTAGTATGTGATTGCTGATTTTCCCATTTTTCACCTGTGTGAATACCCTTGTAGTGTCCGCCTGTGTGAATACCCTTGCAGTGACCGCCTGTGTGAATACCCTTGCAGTGTCCGCCTGTGTGAATACCCTTGTAGTGTCCGCCTGTGTGAATACCCTTGCAGTGACCGCCTGTGTGAATACCCTTGCAGTGTCCGGGCCAGGTGAATACCCTTGCAGTGACCGCCTGTGTGAATACCCTTGCAGTGTCCGCCTGTGTGAATACCCTTGCAGTGACCGCCTGTGTGAATACCCTTGCAGTGTCCGCCTGTGTGAATACCCTTGCAGTGACCGCCTGTGTGAATACCCTTGTAGTGTCCGCCTGTGTGGTTGGGTTTTGGGGGTTTGATCCCCTGAGTGATGTAACAGCATTTATTTTTGTTTCTTTTTTGTGTTTTGTAATGTTCTATGTGGGAAGACATCATACATATCATACATATATACATCATTGGGACATTTCTGACTGCATTTTGTGGTTTCTATGTGGGAATATATCATACATATCATACATATATACATCATTGGGACATTTCTGACTGCATTTGTGGTTTCTATGTGGGAATATATCATACATATCATACATATATACATCATTGGGACATTTCTGACTGCATTTTGTGGTTTCTATGTGGGAATATATCATACATATCATACATATATACATCATTGGGACATTTCTGACTGCATTTTGTGGTTTCTATGTGGGAATACATCATACATATCATACATATATACATCATTGGGACATTTCTGACTGCATTTTGTGGGCGGCTCTTAGATGGTGGCTGCAGCAATAATCTCTCCGTTCTGACGTAAGCCTGGGGTGGGGTGCACGTGTGATGGGGGGACCCATGGTGCTGCATTAATGAGGTATTGTCCATTATTGCTGGACGTGTGTGTGACTGTTGGCCCTTAGAAAAAGGTTGTCAATTTGTACACTGACTCGGTCTGGTGTTGTGTGTCTCAGAGGGGATTGAACTTGTATTGGTAGATAGACTGGCACGACAGCTTTTTTCCCTTGATAAGACCAATTTGAATATGAAATTGAATTATATATTCACTGTATTATCATTATCTGTACTTTTATTGCGTCTGGGCATAATTCTAATTGCAGATGGTTTACCATAACTTACGATGTTTCGCCATTAAATGTTAAAACGGCTTGCCATGGATGCACACACTGCTAGGTCATGGATAACAGCAAGTAGCCTAATTGAACGTTCCTCTGCTTTCAAGTTTATCTAATGGAAGCTTTATGTGTAAACTGGGCTGTTTATGCTGTTTCAAAGCCTTTTGCTTGTGGGTAGAAGAAATACACATTGTTATTTGGTCTGTCAGGTTTCAGTGTCCAACCCTACTTGTAGGTAATGGTGTTTGTGCGTGTGTGAGTGGGGCAACAAAAAAGGCCAACAGTGTGAGTCCCAGTGTGGATATACTAGATGCTTGGCAGGCTAAACCAAAAAGCAAAATAAAGAGAAACTAGAGTGCAATTACTAACGATAACGGGGTGGAAGCTGTGTGGCAGTTTGCAGAGGTCATATAGACCTGTTGACAAACTATTCATCAGTGTTGGGCACGCTAGTAACTAACTACAATTCTCAGTAGCTTGGCGGTAACTTTGCTATTTCCTGAATCAAGTAACCTTTCAGTAGCCTAACTCTTCTATTGATCAAGTAGCATGGTAATGACCTCAGAAGCTATTTTTATGTGGCTTAATGCAGTGAAGAAGCAGCTTGTAGTCTAGAAAATAAATGATATTATCCACAACACAAACGCTCAAGATTGTTCAGAATGGGGGGGCACACACTGTCTGCGCAGCCATCCAAAAGCATTCTGTTTACTGCCCTCGACTTCCATGTGACTTTGAATCCAATCAGACCGTAGTGAGTTTTACATCCATTCTCTTCTGCAGATGTCAGTGATGGGCTTAATTGTGCAGATGTCAGTGATGGGCTTAATTGTGCAGATGTCAGTGATGGGCTTAATTGTGCAGATGTCAGTGATGGGCTTAATTGTGCAGATGTCAGTGATGGGCTTAATTGTGCAGATGTCAGTGATGGGCTTAATTGTGCAGATGTCAGTGATGGGCTTAATTGTGCAGTTGTGCAGTAATTCGTGAGTTGTGAACTGAATGAAGAAAAGGATCTCACACTAAAACAGGTGAACAGCAGCTGGACTTGAGATCTTTGTGACTGTGAGAAAGTTAGCGGGAACAAAATGGCAGAAGGAGGAGATGGAGAAGAATGTATTCAATCGCCCTGACCCTTGACCTCTGTACCTGATCCTTGACCTCTGTACCTGACCCTACCTTGATAAATACATGTCCTGACCCTACCTTGACCTCTGTACCTGACCCTACCTTGACCTCTGTACCTGACCCTACCTTGATAAATACATGTCCTGACCCTACCTTGACCTCTGTACCTGACCCTACCTTGATAAATACATGTCCTTGTGGATGGTTTGACCTCTGTACCTGACCCTACCTTGATAAATACATGTCCTTGTGGATGGTTTGACCTCTGTACCTGACCCTACCTTGATAAATACATGTCCTTGTGGATGGTTTGACCTCTGTACCTGACCCTACCTTGATAAATACATGTCCTGACCCTACCTTGATAAATACATGTCCTTGTGGATGGTTTGACCTCTGTAGTTTTGTTTGTGAAGCCTATTACTCCAGCCGTTATTCTTTACTGGCTGGAAGCAGGGGCATGAAGGCTCTGTTGGTGTACGGTCACTAAATGTTTGGAAAATAGGCTCCCGCTAGATTTTCATGTAAAAATGATTTTTTGCATATTTTGCTAATATAGAGTCTAAGGAACAAGATTTTTTTGTCTTAAAATTTTCACGATCCATCTTTAGTGTTTTTATCTGTATGTTAAGCGGTACAAAATATGACCGCCGCCCAGTCCAGCACATTTTTTCCAGAAAAATAAGTCACGCTTGTCAAATTGTATTCATTTCCTACTTTGTTCCTTTTTTGTGTTTGTAATTGAGTGACTGCAGAGTGTGTGGTTGTTTTTGTATATGTGTTTTGAGTGTGTTTTTTTGTGTGTGAGTGTGTGTGTGTGTGTTTGTGTATGTAGGTGTGTTTGTATGTGTGGGTGCATGTGTGTGTGTTTGTGCGTGTCGTGTGTGTGCATGTATGTGTGTGTGCATGTGTAGTGCATGTGTGTGTGTGTTTTTGTATGTGTGTGTGTGTGTGTGTGTGTGCGCATGTGTGTGTGTCTTTATGTATGTGTACATAAATAAAGCAAATCAGGGAACCACCTACTCTTTGCGATAAGTGCCATGGGATCTTTAACAACCATGGTGAGTCAGGACCTCAATTTAACATTCATGCAAAGGAAAATATCTCCTGCAGTACAATGTCCCTGTCACTGCAATAGGACATTGGGATTGATATTTGTTTGGTGGCTTTTGGCCACAGGGAAGAGTGCCACCTACTGGCCAGCCACCAACACCACTTCCAGCAGAAACCTACTCTTCCAAGGAGGTTTCTTATCCAAGTACTAACTAAGCCAGCTTAGTTTCAGTAATTCAGCAAAGTCAGGGTATCTGCTGGTCTGGCTGCTGGCTAAAAACAAAAGGTGAAAGGCATATATGATTCTAACTGTCTCACTGAATTGCATTATGCACACTCAATTCTCACTGGTATCTGCAAGACAACAAGTACCAAAACATGATTAGTTCATAGATTTCACATGTAAAATACATTTTATACAATCCAACCCCCATCTTGCCTGTTCATAATTCTGAGAAATTCTTGAATTGTGTGCATGTGTGCGTGTACATGCTCATGTGTGTGTGTGTGTCATACGTGCTCATGTGTGTGTATGTGTCATACGTATGATTACTGTGAATGTGTGTGTGTGTGAATATCTGTTTATGACGGTTACCCCCTTCCACCTCCCCAACATTCTAAATCAATTGTATGCACCATATTGCTATGTAGCATAGTAATGTTATATACCATTTCAAAGCTTTGGCTCTTGGGAATCAAAAAATGACAACTTTTTTCATGTACAATCTGTATAGTGCTTTACATTTTCAGATTAATTTGATTATGTCTCAATTAAATTTGATCCAAAATGCCCCCTCCCCCTCCTCCGCTTTTGGTGCTACCCTGACTTCTGGTTGCAGTGTAGCTGCAGCACCATAAGTAGATGCAACATATTGGGTACTGAAATATTTACAAGAATCCATAGAAATTGAATCTTCATGTTGTATTATCCAATATTAGTTGTACAGATGTATAGTTTATCTTATACACACTCATTGAACCATCAAAGTATGCAAAAATAAAGACTTTTTTGTAATTATTCCATATTTTGTGTTGTCAGTCTATATCAGAACACCTGACATTCAATCTAAATAGTCCACAAGAAACCTCAAAGTGTTACCTTTCATTTGAGACCAGGATTATGCTTCTACACAAAGGGGTTCATGTGCAGTAAGCATTTGAGTGTCAGTATGCATTTTGGATAACAAAATGTCCTATGGGGAGTTTCCATAGGCATTTTACAAAACACATGAGCATACCTTGGCAAATAATGGTCTAAAGCACTCATATTTTCATTCTATATTGATCTACTTTTGCACACAGCATCACAAGACCTGGTGCTAGGGCTCAGTTGTGTTTCTAAGGGATATCAAGTGACCCAGAGGGCTGAAATGTGGTCAGTTCAGAGATGCTTGTAATCCGGCAGAAAGAAAAAACTATATTCTAGCCTCTGTAACTCTGTGTGAGTACAACACACAGTTATTTTGACTGTTTCCTACGAAAACTACAGGTTCTCAGCTTTCCATAGAGGTCCAACATTTGATGGTAGGCCCCAAAAGAGGTGGGAACAATGCCCTTGTACAGTGTAATTTGGGAAAAAACTTGAAATTTGTATTGAGATCTATGTGATATTATAGGCCTATGCATTAATAGCCCAGTGATACCTCGAAATTAAGCTGTTGTCATAGGCAACTTATTGTAACCTAACAGAGGTAGCCTAGGCCTATATCGTAGCCAATAGTCTATTGCGATAACAGCTTTAAAAACATCCACTTGTCTCGCTGGAGTGAATGCAGACCATGGGCTTGTACAAATACATTAGCCTAATTAGTGAGATGATCTGCATCTCTGTTCACTTAAAGGTGTGATTTGTAGGATTGTTACCGAACGTTCTGCAGGCCAAAATCAAAACACTGGTGAACGTTCTCAAGACTACCAGACGCGAGCCTCTTCTTTTGCCAGATGTAATGAAGACTTAGCTAACGTTAGTTGACCTGCAGCTGCTTTAACGTTTCTCCAACCATGACCCAGCTACACATTACGGAAACAGTGAAAACAAAAAATACCTCTCTAACCAACGTAATATATTGAGCTGAAGTTAGCGATGCAGATGAAGTTTAGCCTAGGCTAGCCTACGAAATATGGCCAGCTCTGCGTCAGACTTGATATTCTTCGTTTGACGAAGACGTCACCACCTCAGGAAGCTCCTCCGATGTCCACTTAATTTGTTTCTTGTTTTAATTTTGGAAATTTGCCTACCTCTCGTAGGCGTTCATGACTACAACTGACAGCTGTTGACAGCAGTTGGCCTTTGCTAATTTGGCAACCCAAATAGGATGACGCGCTAGCCCATTATTAACGCCTATTCTAGAATTAATCGCTCAAAACATAAACGAAAATTCCAAGAGATTCCCCCGTAACTCATTTTTTTTCATGGGTTTCTGAGGGGTTAGAGTAATGTTGTCAAATAAGCCATTACTTCAATTCATCGTGTTTCCTTACTCTCTGACAACATATGGTGATCATATTTGGAATGGTTACAGTTTATTTTCCATTATTTCCTACATACTGGACCTTTAAAGCTGTGGTTATGCTAACCCATTTGCACAAAACATAATTTCTGAAATGTTTTCTTCATTGATAACATGAGGTATGTCTCCATGTAGGGTAGTGTCAAGCAGTGACATCATAGCAGGTGGATAATGTAGGCCTACATGTCATATGAGCCACACAGAAGAGGGGTGCTGCTTGCTCTGTTCTGTCCCTCCCAACCTGCATTAAAATGGTGTGTTTAGCAACCAGAATCTTTAAAAAAACACCCGCCAACACACACCCTCTCAGAAAATACTTCCCTATCCCAGAAAATACTACAGTATATTATGGAATATTGGAGAGGAATGAGATCCTACAATCCTAATGTGAACCCATTATTTTCCAAAATAATTTTATGGCAGAGATACATTGACAACATTTTAGTCTTATTTTGTGGTCCAGAGAGTCATTTTTTGAATATCTCAATTCTAGCTCAGACTATTTGAAATTTACTATGACCTTTGACAAACAAGAGATTCATTTCTTGCATCTTCTTATTGTGCGGGAAAACGGCCGTCTACACACTAATCTATACAGGAAAAGTACCGACCGCAATAGCCTTGCAAACAGTTGCCACCCCTACCCTTTGAAGAATAGCTTGCCATACAGTCAGCTCTGCCGGGTGAATCGTATATGTAAGAAATCTGATGATTTTGAGCGAAATATGCAAATCATGACTAAATTCAAAGAGAGGGACTACAAAGATGCACAAATTAAAAACGCTTCCTCAAAACTCGAAAGAAAAACAGAAATCGACAAGGGAAGACGTGCGCCGGCACTGATTACTCAGTACTCAAAATGTGCAGAGGAGATTAAACCTGTTCTAAGGAAATATTGGCATATCCTCCGAACTTACCAACAACTAAGTGGTATATTCACAGACCCCCCACAGGTAGTCTATTCAAGAGGAAAAAACCTGAAGGACCAGCTGGTCCATTCAGATCTAATTCCAATCAAAGATGCTCAAACAGGCCGACTGGCTCCAATATGGCCAGGAAACTAGGTGTACTAAGTGTAATTAAGTGTAATTCATGTGCGCAATGTAACGGCACTTCTACAGTAAATGCCATGACTTTAAACATCCAAGGTCAGGGAAAAAGATCCCAATAAATGGCATCATAACATGTTCAACCACTGGAGTGATTTATCTAATCACATGTCCATGTGGGAAAGTTTATATAGGGAAACATGACACGCCAGTTCAAGTAACGCATAGCGGAGCATAGGAGCACAATTAGATGCAGAAACGACACATACCCGTTAGCATGTCACTTTATTGAAATGGAACATACTGTTGCCTCATTGCGCTACATTGGTATTGAAAAAGTTGAGAAACCTCGTCAGGGTGGTGATTTGGAAAGAATCCTTCTACAACGAGAGGCTGAATGGACATATAGATTGGGCTCTCTAGACCCTCATGGTCTTAACACTGAATTTGATTTAAAATGTTTTCTATGATGAGATGTAAGAATAAATGTAGGCCTATGTAGAAATGTATGGAGATTATGTAGTTGAAGTAATTATTTAATCTATGACATGTAATGTAAATGTATTTATAATATTTTTCATACATAGTATGTTCATAGTATCATAGTATCAAGTGTACCATCTTGCATGTCTGCACCACTGATCAAAATCACACTGTGTTGCAGCAGCAAGAGCCTGCGTTTTTTGTTGTGAATGGACTCTGTGAATGGACAAATTCTGACTAGCAAGCGTCCGACAGAGTTGAGTCCGAACCCGGCATTTTCATTTATATGTCCGAACCCGACCCGAGCCCGACACAGATGATGCCTCAGTTATTCCCATGCTAGTGATTAAACGTTCACGTTTGTGGACAAACCGCATTCACACACAGCGCACATTAACACAAGAGGCCCAAGCAAGCATAGCATATTGAAATAGAATTCTTGTCTTACCATTGCCGAAAAGTCTTGAAATGAACTGCAACAGTCTTTGAAACTACAGTGCGTCTGTCACTGATCCATATGCAGCATCGACATTAATTGGGGCAACTCCTCATCCAGTTGAACGAGACGACCTTATAGCCTACCAGCTGTCTTTACCACAGTATGCAACGCAAATAATCTTAAAATCTCCTGATAGGCTAACAACTTTTTTTAACGTCACCCAAGACTGTGCTTATGCGCATATGTGCGAAATGTGCATAAACATTTGTTTATGTAGTTGTGACAACGCGTGTGCATTTCAGGTGGCATGATAAACAAATCTTGCACACAGGAAGAAAGCTATTAGGTCTTTTTTACATTTTACTTTATTCTCAAAAAATCATGTAAAGCAGACCTGTTGGTTACCCAACATAATAAGCAATTTTAAATGTAAAGCTTCCAATCACCCCCATGTGTCCGAACCCGAACCGAACGACTATAATTTCTAAATATTTGTCCGAACCCGACCCGAGGGTAGCCACACACTACTCCTGACACACCCCCAATTAACACCTGTCCAATCAAGAGACTCATGTATAACATAAAGGAATCCTGAATGACTTGTGTGTGAAAAGCTTCATTCATGGCAGTGTAACTGGTAGCTTAGATCACTACATTTTCCAAGAATCTTGCCCATTAACAAAACTGCTTAGACCAACTTTTAGTGGTAGAAAATAACAATTACTTACTGTAGTTCCTCCAGTTTGCAGTTTTGATGACAAAGTGCAAAACATAAACATTCCACTCCAGAGTCCAGCAGAACATCCTCACTCAAATTCAGCTGTCTGAGACTTGAGGAGTGTGAGGTCAGAGCAGAGGCCAGATAGGAACAGCTCTTCTCAGTCAGATTACACCTCCAAAGCCTGAAACAAAAAAATTATAGATTTTAATGTTAACCACCAGCCCTCTACTCATTCTTTCTCTCACTCACTCACCCACTCACCCACTCACTCATTCATTCACACACTCTCCCTCCCAAACATTTGCACCACCCACCCGTCCTTCGCAAACACACAAACTCCCACAATTGCACATACTCTCCAACACACTCACACATCCTCTTTCACACAAATACACACACTCCATTACCCACCCTGGCATACCTTTTCTCACTCACTCACTCACTCACTCACTCACTCACTCACTCACTCACTCACTCACTCACTCACTCACTCACTCACTCACTCACTCACTCACTCACTCACTCACTCACTCACTCACTCACTCACTCACTCACTCACTCACTCACTCACTCACTCACTCACTCACTCACTCACTCACTCACTCACTCACTCACTCACTCACTCACTCACTCACTCACTCACTCACTCACTCACTCACTCACTCACTCACTCACTCACTCACTCACTCACTCACTCACTCACTCACTCACTCACTCACTCACTCACTCACTCACTCACTCACTCACTCACTCACTCACTCACTCACTCACTCACTCACTCACTCACTCACTCACTCACTCACTCACTCACTCACTCACTCACTCACTCACTCACTCACTCACTCACTCACTCACTCACTCACTCACTCACTCACTCACTCACTCACTCACTCACTCACTCACTCACTCACTCACTCACTCACTCACTCACTCACTCACTCACTCACTCACTCACTCACTCACTCACTCACTCACTCACTCACTCACTCACTCACTCACTCACTCACTCACTCACTCACTCACTCACTCACTCACTCACTCACTCACTCACTCACTCACTCACTCACTCACTCACTCACTCACTCACTCACTCACTCACTCACTCACTCACTCACTCACTCACTCACTCACTCACTCACTCACTCACTCACTCACTCACTCACTCACTCACTCACTCACTCACTCACTCACTCACTCACTCACTCACTCACTCACTCACTCACTCACTCACTCACTCACTCACTCACTCACTCACTCACTCACTCACTCACTCACTCACTCACTCACTCACTCACTCACTCACTCACCTCACTCACACCACTCACTCTCTCCCCACCTTCAAATCACTCACACACACACACACTACACACACACACACACACACACACACACCATCTAACAAACACACCCACTTCAGACATCATTTCCTGCAATCCTGACATCTTTATCAGTGTAATCCCAGAGATTGCCAAAACAGCGGGACCAGCCAACTATGCCGCTATAACGACCGGAAGTAACCACAGACGGGCTAGGAAACATAAACATGGTAGACGGCCTGAGAACTGAAGCAGGACTCCAGAGTGCGACCAATTTGGTCGCATATGCGACCTAATTTTTCAAAATTGTGACTAAAAAAATTCGGATGTCGCACCGGTGCGACCAGCTATTCGAGAGAGGAAAAAGTGTCCGCATTGAAACTCTACCTTTGGTTCAATAACAGACACATATTTGGCCAATATCGTGGTTTTAACAAATCACAGATAGTGAAGGGCGGGACCTCCCCTCTGATTGGCCGTGGCCCAGTGCTTGTGTGTAAATTTGAAAAAATGTGTGTTGCAGAGAGAGAGAGAGAGGTCAGAGACCCGTCAGATAAACAGAGTGGATGTAGTTGCATTACAGTGTGGTCACATAGGCCGAGATAAATGTCCCCTCTCCCCACTGCCTTTCGGCGGCTGGCAGCAGCAAACCGATCAGACGAGCCCGAGATGATGATCAAGTTTATTGTTGCCTACGATAGGCCTAGTGAAACTTCCCTTCACCAAGTTCAGTGTGAAATAATTATTTACCAGAAAAATAGTTTGAACGTAAACCCGACGTACAGGAATGCCACTTGCGGCAAATTTATAGGAGTCATTGCAGATGAAAAGACGTCTTAAAATTGCGAACAATGCATACAAGGCCTTCCCGAACGACAGAGATACAGATATCGCCGAAAAGGAATGCATCATTGACTGCAGTTACATGGAGGGAGTAACCAGGTTTTTAACAGCAATATTCGTTTTGCGCACGAGTGTAAACTCATTCTGATGGGATCAATCAATTTAATCAGTTATTTGCCGCAAACCGAATATCGCTGCTACATTTAAAGCCCGAATATTCCCTGCATGTATAACTGTGGTCATTGTATACGGTGAATTGAATGGACACATTTAGATCGAACATGGCAAGTCATTGCAATAGCCTATAATAATAGGCCTACCATTTCGTTACTGCATTAACCATAGTGATGTTCTTATTGAAAATTTAAAAATACTAAAATTAAAAAGTAAATTCCATTGTGGGGCTGTCAAATGATTATTGCAATCATCATTGCAAAATCACATAAAAATCCCCCAGGCTACTTGGAACATCTCTTTAAATTGTGCTCAAATAAATTTCTATGGAAGATGTTAGCATGGCGAGCTGGTTTAGCCAAAGCCTAAAGATCATGAAGGATAGTATGTAAGACATTGAGCCATGAGATGTGCAGTTTGAAGCCCTTAAAAGATGTGCACAGTTAATTTACTCACTGTTATTTTTATTTAATTCATCTTGAGATGTTTTAAGTTTAAATTTCAGCTCAGTGAAGCACTTAAAGCACCAACACTTCATTAAGTTACTTTTCTTGTAGAATTGTAAATCATAAGTCATAGGACAACCTATATAGGACAGTAACTAAGGAAAAAAAGTGAACCTGCTGCGGTGTTAAATGCGATGTGGTTGAAAATTTGGGTGCACCTAACTTTTGTGCTGGTGCACCTAAGAAAAAAAGTTAGGCGCACCAGTGCAAAAAGTTAGTCTGGAGCCCTGGGCCTTAGTCATATTTCATAATTTCAAATTTTTCTCTAGGTTACCTGATAGCCCAGTTTGAGAGGTGCAAGACGCGTGACATTATTTATTTTTGCAGCCAATCACTGCTGTTGTTTTATTTTATTGATTTGATCTTAGTCATAGAAGCTAAATTCGAAGGCAGGCCACAGGTAAAATCCAACAAACCGCATTCACCCCGCAAGCCAATAGTTGAATAGCCCTCTCCTAGAGCTTTTGAGGTATTGCCACTGCTCCAACACTGAAAGGCACTGTTAGAATGCTTGGATCAAGCCAGGTTCAGCATAGCGTATGCCAATCTCTGCTCACGTTGGTGACCGGACCAGGGCAAGCACACTTTCGCAGTTCCCGCTGGAAATGCAGTCTAGTTCAAATTGCTGTTAAATGTGTCAATAAGAGAACATTTCAAAGACAACAGAATCGCTATTTAGAGCATCAGTTTTGCATCTTTGTACTATATCAAAAGCAACCTTAACTTTCATTGGCCTTTCGAATGTCTTAACTTTCACTTTCAAGTAGTGCTGTCAGTGAAACGCATTATTAACGGCGTTAACGTAAACCTATTTTAACGGCGTCAATTTTTTTATCGCGAGATTAACGTTCTTTTTGGTGTAACAAACTTTGTAGTTTTTTCACATGCTGTTGCAACAACTAGTAACGTTAGAACAACTACAACACCACACTGGATCTAGACCGTGCTGCATGTACACGCCCCCTTTTAGGGGAAAGGGAGCTGTTTGGATAATGGAAACCTACTGTATGCTGCATAGAAGTGGGGAGCGAAAAGGGGTTATGCTTACTAAATCTTGAAACAAACGTGAATAAAAGGCACAAAATAAGGTTGGTGTAAGAGTTATCTGTGTGTTTATGGGATTAATGTGATGTCATTATGTTCCTATTTTTTGCTCTTTTCAGTTTATAGCCTACTAACAGGAGTGTCACGAATGTAGGCACAGTCAAACTGCCCGTGGCTGACTATAAGTTCGGCAAGCTTACATGTCATTTACGTTACATGTCATAACATCAACTAAACATTCACACATTCATTCTATCACTTGTAATATGAACGTAGCCTTTTTCCTACAACTAGGTGAGATAATTGGCTTTGCCTGTTATACTGAAGTTCCACAGTTGGCTAGCTAGCAAGCTAACCGTTTTACATGGGATATGGTAAGTGTAGCTACATTCTGAATGGGTTGTAATGTACATAGTTTAGACATGAGTAAGTTACATACACATAATTCTTCATAACTGCCCTGTTAGTAAAATGATTGAATGGCTTGTAAATTAATAACTAGATGTAACATCAAGTGTGATTAGGCTAGCTGTCTTCAGTGAAAATCAATGATATTATGTTAACTTGTTTTCTGCTAAAATGGGGCGTGATGCAGATTAAATGTAGCCTATCTTTATTATGATGCACCTTTAGTAGGCTACGTAAAGGCATGCTGCACACACTTGTTTGGGCTTACGATCCGGCCAAAGAGTAGATTCGTATAATAAACACCAACGCAGTTCTGAACTCCCGGTCAGCTGAATGGTGTTTTAAATTGCTGTGGACACGATGCCGACATTAGTGCGATGCACTCTGCTTTCGACATTCATTTACTGTACATTAGATTCCATTTTTTTCAATATGCAGTTGCAGTTAAGAGATTCTGATTAGACTCCAATGAGAGGCCCAGAAGGAAGCGGATGAAAAGGTCCAGGTGTCCATTCTCACTCTGTAAGGCCAAATTCACTGCAGTCGTGTGTAGGTCATGAAGTGTTGCAGCTCTGAACAGAGCAGAGAGCTGAGATGTTTGCTGTTGGTCAGGCATATTTATCTGTCTGTTGCTGAAGCAGAGGAACACATATAGAGCTGCTAGAAACTCCTGGATGCTCAGATGCACAAAACTAAACACCTTCCCCTGGTACAGCCCAGACTCCTCTCTGAAGATCTGAGTACACACTCCTGAATACACTGATGCTTCTGTGACGTCAATGCCACATTCTCTCAGGTCTTCCTCATAGAAGATCAGATTGTCCTTCTCCAGCTGTTGGAAAGCCAGTTTCCCCAATTTAAAAATCACCTCTTCATCTGTCTCTTTTCTCTCTAGATACTTGTCCTTTGTTATGCTTGTCTGAATGATCAGGAAGCGTGCATACATTTGAGTGAAAGTCCTTGGTATTTCTACACTTTCTGATTCTTCTGATGTTCTCTCTACAACAGTGGCTGAAATCCAGCAGAAGACTGGAATGTGGCACATGATGTAGAGGCTCCTGGATGACATCAGGTGTTTGATGGTTCTGCTGGCCAGGTTCTCATCACTGATTCTCTTCCTGAAGTACATCTCTTTGTGTGGGTCATTAAATCCCTTTATCTCTGTCATCTGGTCCACACACTGAAGAGGGATCTGATTGGCTGCTGCTGGTCGGGTAGTGATCCAGAGGAGAGCAGATGGAAGCAGATTCCCCTTGATGAGGTTTGTCAGCAGCACGTCCACTGAGGCTGGCTTTGTCACATCGTTACACTCTGGTTTGAAGTGGAAATCTAGAGAATGGCGACACTCATCCAGACCATCAAAGATGAACATGACTCTGGGATCCGAACTGGTCAAGAACCTGGGATCTTTGATTTCTGGGAAGAAGTGTTGAATAAGATCCACCAGACTGAGTTTCTTCTCCTTCATCAGGTTCAGCTCCCGGAAAGGAAGAGGAAATATGAAGTGGACATCCTGATTGGCTGTTCCTTCAGCCCAGTCCAGAATGAACTTCTGCACAGAGACTGTTTTTCCAATGCCAGCCATTCCCTTTGTCAGCACTGTCCTGATATGTTTGTCTTGTCCAGATAAGGGTTTAAAGATGTCCCTGCATCTGATTGGTGTGCCTTGTGCTGCTTCTCTCCAGGATGCCCTCTCTATCTGTCTGACCTCATGTTCATCATTGACCTCTCCTCATCCCCCCTCTGTGATGTAGAGCTCTGTGTAGATCTCCTGGAGGAGTCTGATCTCTTCCTGCTGCGTGATTCCCTCAATCAGGCTCTGAAACTTCTTCTGCAGGTGGGATTTGTGGATCTGCTGATATCTGTGTGAAAAAAACGCACAATTAACGACTTAATCATTCATCATTCAAAAACATACATGCTAGGGCTGTAACGATGCATCAAATTCACGATTCTGTTTATAAGATGTTTTGACCCATGGTTTGATACATACCTCAATGTGTGTGTGTGTGCATGTGTGTGTGTGTGTGTGTGTGTGCGTGTGTATGTATGGCACATGACTAAAGGCTCACAATGTGTTAGAAACATGGAATAAAAAACAAACATTTTCATATTTTTTTAACATGAAAAATGATGTTATTCATACCCCTTTTAAATAATGAATGGAAACATCTTTATTTGCATTCACAGCTCTCAAAATGGCTCTTATAATACTTACCAAGCCTCTCCAAATGTATTTCATTAAAGAGCATAACTAAGAATGTTAAAATCTATAGATTAACATACATTGAAAAAGTATTCAGCCCCATGGTAAAGTTGACTAAAAAGAGGAATTAAAAAATATCTTTTGGAAATCTTTTTTTTAATCAAATGTGATGTGGGACTATTTTAATTTCAAAGGCCAAGGGAACTTTATCAGGATGCATAGTATCCTGGATCCATTGAATAACTGGCCTTTAAAAATAAAAATCTGCCTGCCTCAGGCCCGTCGCAAGAAGGCAAGCAAACCAAGCAATTACTTGGGGCCCCGAGCTGGCCAGGGGCCCCAAGACAACGACTGGTTAAAAATAAAATGCAACGACAAACTGTGAGCGCCCCTTTGATAGTCAGTGCAGTAAAGTGCAACGACACTGTTACCAGCAATACCGGGATCCCCCTCAAGGGGGCCCCTCTCAGTAGTCGCTGACAGCAGCGAGCCAGCCAGGTTTGTGGTCTCTGCTGCTGCCGGGAAAATATAAAACCTCGACAGTCATAATGAAGCGGAGTTATGCGTCCGGAAGCCAGAAGAGAAAGGAAGAGGATGACAAGAAAAAACAAGATAGTGGTAAGTGATAAATTACACTGGATAAAATAGCTCTACTTGTCTTGTACAAATGGTGTAATGTCGCAGCAGGAAGGCTGGCCTAGCAAAAAATGTGTATGGTAACTACCTGCCTGACGGCCCATGCTGCTTGTAACAAACTAGAACAGTTAGCGCAACTTTTTTTTCCGAATGGACGGAATATGGTTACATACTGTAATATGTTTATTAACGGGATAAGGAAGACGCAGATCTGTTCCAGAATCACTGTTTATCGTATTTAATGACATAACATTGCTATAGCTTTGTAATAGGTTTTGATGAAAGTGGCATAGCTTCTCTGCTATACTAACTATTCGACCGTGATAATCTATTTACCACGATAATCTATTTACCACGATAAATTCCGTGCATCAAAGCAGACTGGAACATTCATGTCTAGTAGTATTCATGCACGCCAGCTGTTTACTGTCTTTAAAGCATCAGGTGCGTCTGTCTAATTCTCAAACAGCAGAATGCTTAAATGCTATGTTAAGCTACAAGTAGGCCTAGGTCATTGTATAACATTAGCTTGGGATGTTTTTACAGTAAGCATTGGTAGTTGTGAAAGCAGCTGCATCCCTTCTAAATATCAAAATATGGAAATGCTAACATATCTTTTCTTTCTCCCTCAAGGTGCTTTGCTTAAATTTCTCAGCCCTCAGACTCTTCCTAAGGATACCTACACTGATGAAGATGGCCTGAAAGGTTAATCTTATGTGTGTGTGTGTGTGTGTGTGTGTGTGTGTGTGTGTGTACTTGTATTTATGTTGGATTTTTAAATTGCTATACAACCTGCACTCTTTATAGTTTGAACAATGCATCCTTTTTCTGCATAAGATGGCAGTGTTTTATTTTTGTGTGTGTGTGTGTGTGTTTAAGTATGTTGGATTTAGTTATTGTGCATTTTTTTACATTTATATTGGATTTTATGGTACGGTGGTGTTTTTGCAAATGTTCAAATGTTCAAAACTAATGCACAGTATATATATATGCAACTGCAGTATTGCACTGTCAAAATTTTGTATTTATATAAACTGTGGGTGAACTTAAACTGTATGGCTATGCGGTGGTTCCTGTAGGCTTTGCGTGCGATGAGGGGGGGGGGCCTCCATGTCCATTTTGCTTGGGGCCCCCAAATTCCTTGAAACGGCCCTGGCCTGCCTCTATGTGAATTTAGCATAGGGGTGTGTATACTTATGCCCCCTGTATTTTAATGAAGAGTATTTATTTATTTACGCTACGTTATTCATTAACAAAGAAAATTGGTGTCCTTAAAGGTTGGATTTTTTTGAGCAACGACTCATTGGTGAAAAAGAAAAAAATAGGACCTCAAGAGTTGAACTATGATGAACTCAGTTGCCTTAGAGACGAGTGGCAATAACTGCATTTGAGTGCCTGGAGGAGAAAGAAGAGTGTTCGTGTGAACAGCTGCTATGGGGCAGCTGCCGCCTACTGGTTATTACACCCCAGTGGGACATGGGAGAACCCGTCTTCATTGAAAGCTGTTGCCTTGGGGCAGCTGCCGCCTCCTGGTTATTACACCCCAGTGGGACATGGGAGAACCCATCTTCATTGAAAGCTGTTGCCTTGGGGCAGCCAAGTGGCCTACTGGTTATTACACCCCAGTGGGACATGGGAGAACCCGTCTTCATTGAAAGCTGTTGCCTTGGGGCAGCCAAGTGGCCTACTGGTTAGCGCTTCGGACTTGTAACCGGAGGGTTGCCGGTTCGAACCCCAAACAGTAGGTATGGCTGAAGTGCCCTTGAGCAAGGCACCTAACCCCTCACTGCTCCCCGAGCGCCACTGTTGTTGCAGGCAGCTCACTGCACAGGGATTAGTGTGTGCTTCACCTCACTGTGTGTTCACTGTGTGCTGAGCGTGTTTCACTAATTCACGGATTGGGATAAATGCAGAGATCAAATTTCCTTCACGGGATCAAAAGAGTATATATACTTATACTTTACTTATACTTAAGGCCACAACGTTTTTGGAAAAGGATATTAACCTCTTTAGCTGAGGTGTCTCGAAAAAAAGAATTTCTGAAATATTGGATGAGGTGGAGCCAAAGAACAGACATGATGGATAATATTGGATATTAGAAAACTAGATCCGTTGAGTTCTATTAAGTGGCATACGTGAACACGGTCGCCATATTGCTGGGGGCAAACTAAGCCGCTATTATTATTAAGACTCAACACACTTGGTGGTATGTTGTGGGCTATAATGAGCACATTTTGGGTAGCCTATCCTACCGCTGGGCAATTAACTATTGAACAAATTGCAGTCTACATGCCATGGCAAACATTACCAGTAGTAAGCTACTAATCGAATATTAAATAGATCGTTTGCAAGTTATAGTAATGTTATACTTTCATGAACATTGCGCTTTCATCACGTTAGCGCAATATGATCACATGGTCGTTATGTTTCGTCAAAATTCACTGATAAGGGAAGGTTTGCTTTATCCCAGAAAACCACTCTCATTTCACTTAGGCTATAAACTAGATTAACTTGGCACTAATCATGTAGTGGTATTTTCTATAGCCTATTCGTTAATCTGTCGTTCTTTGAACTTTTTAAAAATGTTGATATATATCTGCTAGGTGCATAGCGGAGTTGAATGCATAGCCTACTTGCTTTTGAATGACTTTGAAACATATTTAACTGACGGCCTCTGTGTACCTGTTGGCTTGCATTGACTATCCGCAATGTATCCAAAATAGTTCCAAATTTCAATAATTACAGGTTTCACTTTGACCCTTTGTTTTATCCACAAGCCAAACACTGATCTTGAGTTGACTTTTGCTGCGCACTCACTAACTCAAAGCTCACTCACTTTTGCTGCGCACTCACTCACCCACTTTCCTAGGTGCTTGCAAGCATGGAGAGTGGGAGAGTCCACACAGACACAGGCTATTATTTTGATGAAGTATTGATTCTAAAAACGTCAAACAAGGTATCTTTTTTTTTTTTTTTGCATGGAATTTTCACATACCGGCACACCTTTCGGATGTAAAATTACGCTAGTAAAATAGTGTAACCACTATTTGCCTGCAAGGCCATGCAGTGAGATTTCATTTATTGAGTTGCTGAGGGTATTTGGTTTTGTACCTCCTGACTGTCAGGACGGTCCAGGGTAGACACACTACTCCATTCCCAACAGAAAGCATCTACTCTGAGACAGAGGTGTCTCACAAGACATGGCTATCTAATTAGCACCTTGATACACAATTAAATTTAAATGTCAGACTACTACTCACCTCTGATCAGCAGGAATAACTCCTTCTTCAAAGTGGAGTGGTTCCCCCATGGACCGGTCAGTTTTCATGGACACGCTGCTTGGTACAGGGGAAGAAGAGCCCTTCTGCTGAATGGAACTGTATTTCACACACACACAAACACACACACACACACACACACACACACACAGGATTTTCATTTACAGTATGTACAATGCACACACGAACAGAGTAATCACAAGTGTGTCTTACGCTGCCACATCCTGGCAACATGGTGGTGCTGCAACATTCACTACGTCATTGGTTCAACTAGCATGCTACGTCATTGGTTTAACTAGCCTTTGATACACAGTTAAACTTCACATTGGTTCCGTCTTTAATTAATTCTCGAAATTAGGTTAGATTTTGTCATTTTATTATTGACACATCAAGACCATTTATGTTCATGCAGACTTCTTTACTGCACAGAAGTAGCCTAGTATTATTGTTGACTATTTGTCAAATCAGAGTCACATCTGCAGTATATAAGGTAAACTAAACGCTCTTGTGATAACCTGCTAATTGTTTATCCCCAGATAACATGCACCCCGATAAGATCCGTAAGATCAGAATGATTTGGCCTCAATTTGTACTGTTCCGCCTCGTTGATATAAGCGGACATTGTGAAAGTATCCTTCCATTGCATACTGAAAGCTTCTTGTCCAACCTAGTAACCCCCCCCCCACACACACACACACACACTCAGAAGTGTGTGTCTTATACTGCCACTTACTGGTGACATGGCGGTACTACAACATTCACTACCTCATAGGTTCCAATTATGGAAGAGTGAAACACCTTTGATACAGTATTAAACTACAGGTATCCACATGTCTGTACTGATGCGTGTGTTTCTGTGGAGACTGATACTCACCTCTGACCAGCAGGAACACCTCCTCCAGCAAAGTTTAATGGATGTTCCAAGGACCAGTCACTCTTCATGGACACACAGCTCGGTACAGGGGAGTGTGATCTCTTCTGCTGCATGGGGCTGTATCACACACAGACACACACACACACACACACACACACACACACACACACACACACACACAGAGAAGGGGGGCCAGAGAGTGAAAGAAAGAGATAGAGAGATATGATTATATGAAGTGTTGGGGAAGGTTACTTTTAAAAATGTATTCCAGTACAGATTACAGAACTCATGCCCTAAAATGTGTTTTGTGACTTATTCCGATAGATTAGTTTATTGCTTTATTATTAAGTTGAGTTAGTGATGTTGTTGTCTTACCCCACAGGCTCACAGCCATGGTCCTCTTCTTCACTGGAACTCATTTTAGGCCAACACACCCCTTTTCCTGGTATCTCCTGATCTCACACTGGAGAATGAGAGCGAAAGATCACACACACACACACACAGCACTAACACCAGCCCGCACATGGATACAATGGACATATCACAGTAACAGGACACACACACACACAGCACTAACACCAGCCCGCACATGGATACAATGGACATATCACAGTAACAGGACACACACACACAATGGACATATCACAGTAACAGGACACACACACACACAGCACTAACACCAGCCCGCACATGGATACAATGGACATATCACAGTAACAGGACACACACACACACAGCACTAACACCAGCCCGCACATAGATACAATGGACATATCACAGTAACAGGACACACACACACACACACATCACTAACACCAGCCCAGTAACATGGATACAATGGACATATCACAGTGGAACAATGGACAGTAACAGGGACACACACACACAGCACTAACACCAGCCCGCACATGGATACAATGGACATATCACAGTAACAGGACACACACACACACAGCACTAACACCAGCCCGCACATGGATACAATGGACATATCACAGTAACAGGACACACACACACACAGCACTAACACCAGCCTACACATGGATACAATGGACTCATAACAGTAACAGGACACACATGCAAATCTGTTTCGCAAATTAACCAATGTCTAGGAGTGAAAAATTGAAACAAAATAAAACTAAGAGCCAAATTATGTGAAATGATTTATCTGCATTGAGTTCCATGTCTGATATTTTATGAAGTTGAGTCTTCTGGAAGTGTCATGGGCTTAATTCAATGAAATACCAGAGAAGGAAGGTGCCTGCTTGATAACCCACCCTACTTGATAACAGGGCTCTCAATTGTCATGTATTGATCGTGACAGTCACTCATTTCAGTCTTTTGTCACACACTCCGGCCACACACACATTGTATTTCTCACACAGAAAAACTATTTATAATACATTTAATATGCTGCAGCGCCCAAAACTTCTCTGGCTGCGCCGCTCTTTCTATGGAACCAGCAGGAATCTAGGTGTCTCTAGGTGATCTTAGTCGAGCCTGCCACTTATCAGCCAATCAAAAAAAAGAAAGGGGCTTCACAATAGCAGTATCAGAAATTTCTGAATTTCAATCAGAAAATAGCACTATTGTATCTGGGTAAGATTTAACGCAACAACCAATGAAAAAGAAGGGTATCCTGGAATTGTTCACTTGATACTGCTACAACATCTTCCGAAAGTTTCGTTCACCCACAGAGGAAACACCTGGAGCTCCGAGCATCACTTTGAGCACAGAGTAAGTCATCTCCTGTTTTCATGTTACAACAAAATTCACAACTTGTTTGACACAAACAATGACAACTTGACTGCTGTTAGAGAATGTTTTCCAGATAATTAACATCAGTTTTCATGAGTATTTTTAGACAATGTGCCAGATCCCTCCTCAGGTCGTTAGTTGCCACACCCCTGGGCACGTTGCTCTACAAATAAGATGTGAAAATAAACTTTGCGCTGGGAAAATAACAAGTTTTCCACCATGTGCCAGTGCGAAAATAGGGCCCCATATCTGTTTGATTTAAAATAGGTTTTTTTTTTAGGGACTTTATTTCCTGCAGTAACCAAGACTCCAGGCGACTCTTCAAACCAGCCAAACCACTGCAGCATAACTCGCATGCGGTCACTCCCTCATGATCAATGAGATTATCAACACAGCATGAGCTGCCTCTCCGTCATGATCAATCATGAGATTATCAACACAGCATGAGCTGCCTCTCCGTCATGATCAATCATGAGATTATCAACACAGCATGAGCTGCCTCTCCGTCATGATCAATCATGAGATTATCAACACAGCATGAGCTGCCACTCCCTCATCACAACTCCATAGTTCATGCGTGACCATGAACTATCAACATGACCATCACAGTGGCTTGAACCCAATTTAGCAGAACTACTCAATAGCAATACACTTAAATACAGCCAAAACGGGACACTACTGTATCAACATGACGACTCGTATAGCATATACTTGAGATCAACATTAACATGACCGTCACAGTTGCATGAGCCTGGTTCAGGTTTTCAGGCAGACACAAATACACTCACAACAAAAACTATCAGACAAAACACTATAGTGAATACTTGAATTTCCCCTTGGGGATCAATAAAGTATCTATCTATCTATCTATCTATCTATCTATCTACATATCTATCTATAGTCATAAGCTACAATAGGTGTTATACAAAAACATATATTTCATTTTGAAGAAATGACCACACTTAAAAGATACCGATGTTAATATAATTAACATATTGTTTGTTCACAACATAAAGTTAGACAGATAACACACAGAAACAGGCAAGGCCCACGGCCACGACCTACCTATGATAAAAGAAACTTATGGTGCTTTATGAGTAAAATTGCATTTTAACAAGCTTTTTATTGTACAACAACCATACAAAAAAACAAACAGAAAAAACAAAAACAATATTGTCAATCATGAAAGCTCATCATTTGTTACAAATGCACCAACATAACACCATTTGTTGAAAACTGCAACTAAACTTGAAAACTGCAACAACATCATCCCCGGCTTTCTGCTGCACCTTGTTTTTCCTGCTGAGATAAATAGCCAGCTTTTCCTGGCCATTAATGAAATTGATGAGTTCACACTTTGACTTCTGTCTACGATTATAAAAAAAACAAGTATAAAACTTTGCTTTGTGAACCTTGTTCCGATAACATACAAAATAAAGGGGAAAGCCTATTGCAATACATGTAGTCTCCCTGTCAGAACAAAAAGGGCACATGTCACTCATTGCAGGATTTATAACAGATAACAAAGCATTAACAGCAATAGCACCATGCAAGATCCTCCACTGAAGATGCCCAGTTCTCAGCGAGGTCAGCGAGGACTTATAAATCACGCTCCACACAGGTTTTGTTTTATCATAAATGCCTAACCTATTCCTCCAAACATTGTCCATCCTACCCCTGAGAGTGGTTTTGTGCAACACCTTCACCAGAGTTTTGTACAGAACTTTCCCACTAGCTGAGCACAAGTCGATACTGTCCTGTTCCCCAGAAACTAGCAGCGGACTAGAATGACCACATTCTAGCAAAGGAGGTGACAGTAAGACTTTTGGAAAAACATCCCTATCATCACAAAGAAAATTACCCTTGTCCCATTCCTCCAAAAGACTTTTCTCTTGGTAACTCAGGACCCCATTAAGCTTGTCAAGAAATCGCTTCACATACCTCTCAGACCTCAAACCTAAAAAGGAGGTTATTGCCTGAACATTCTGGAAGTTGCAACCTGCCCTGTCAACAATTTGTCGGAGTTGCAGGACTCTTTTCTTAAAAAGCAAGGCTATGAGACTAGGAATATCACACAAAACATCAAAACATGACCCCAACACAATAGGCTCCTCAAGCAGCCAGTGAACAGAGGACAACCCTCCAGCCCACTGATAAGTAAAGAGTCCCCAAACCCTAAAAAGACTTTTGTAGAAAGGTGTTAGACCATCAAACCCAAGTTTCGGACTGTCCATTTAAAACAGAGCCGTGTCCAGGCCCAAGGAGCTGACTATAATACTGGACATACTTTTGCTCCGGAAGAAAGCCAGTGACTATAGCCGATTATACACCAGTGATTATCTTCTTTCTAAGCCTACATTCACTGTGTGGCTCATGAATCTGCTTAGAATATGGTACAGTTTACAGAAGGAAGTAGACTCATTTTAATTAACGTCATTTTCAGATAGATTACAGACTTAAAGCAAATTCCATGTATCGGTGTTGAATTAATCCCAAGTAAGCTATATCGTTTTGCCAGCGTTTCTCCCGTGTGCACCATTGTGAGCATAACATCCTCGTTCTTCTGACAGTCGATCCTCTTCAACCCACGTGGGGTGGGGTGCGCTACCTCCTGACTCTATGATTGGTTAGTGAACTTAGATTCCTCATTGGCTAGCCAAAACCTGAGCATCGCCATTAGCTATTCAACAGGATGTGCCAGAATCGTCTCAAAAGTACATGTGTACTTGCAGAAAATACTTGTGCGAGCAGCAGAGATTCGTAATGGCGGAAGAGCTTCGTAATTGAAAGACAGCAACTGTGGAATGTGGTTTAGTACCTGTGGAATATATTTGTAAGTGAAGGAAATATGAGTAATACTTAAAATCGTTTGTGTTATTTTTTTGTTAAATTCAGAGCCGGACAGTAACGGAGTACATTTGTGCATAGTACAATTTTGAGGGATCTGTACTTTTCTCGAGTATCATTTTTGGGGAGTACTCATGACTTTACTCAAGTACATTTGAGAGGCAAATATTGTACTCTTTACTCCACTACATTTCTATCCATAACCTAAGTACCCGTTACTTCTTCTTAAAAAAGAAATGAAATGTAAACCCTCAATTTGTTGTTTCCCTCTCAAACGTGATTGGATTGTGCAGGTGCCACTGATTGGGACAGCCCATCAGCAATCACCTTCAGCTTTCTGCGAAAGTCAGCTCCATGGTCAGATTTAGATAAGAGACGAAACCATGGACGAAACAATGGATGAAGACGCAGCAGGTTACTGGATGCCGGGAATGTGCCAACCCGTGGCTCCACCTCGCCAGACTATTTCAATTTTCTGAACAAGTTACAATGATAGTTTTCGCTTCAAGTGTTTCAATTACAAAATAGTATTTTGTATTTGAAATACCTATTTTAAATACATGTATTAGAAATACTGCCCATCCCTGGAAACATGATAAAAAGATGGAAATGACTTGATTTTACTTTCAATTTCTTTTACATTCTCCAAGGTATTAACATTAACATTTTTCATAACTCCATGTAGGACGTTTCTGTACATAAATGTAAGCACTGTGGCAGTAGTAATGCAATATTTAGAAAATGTACTCTTGTACTCTTGATACTCAAGTACTTTTAAAAACAAGTACTTCAGTACTTTTACTTAAGTAGACATCTGACTGTTGTACTTTTACTTGTACTTGAGTAAAATTTAGCAAGGGGTATCTGTACTTTTACTCAAGTTATGAAGCTGTGTACTCTGTCCGCCTCTGGTTAAATCACAAATCATTTTTACAGTTACAAATCCTGATACACACACACAATACATATGAGACGCTTCTCATCCCTAAGGTGGTACAAAAGTCTATGCACTTGCAGAAAAGATTTGTAACTGTAGGACAGCTTTTTGTGCATAGAATATTGATTTGTAATTGTAAAATAATTTTGTAATGGTAAAATATTTTTAACTGTAGGATGATTTGTAGCTGTAAAACTGATCCGTACCCGTATAGATTTGTAAGTGTAGGGCATATTTGTAATTTTGACAATTGCTTGCCGACTACACACCAACGACGGAGGGCAAATAAATACGGATCATTTTTACAGTTACAAATAATTTCTAAAATCCAGTTTCAAAACAATACAGATACAATACAACACGGTTTCCTTTTACTAGGAATACAGCACTCAACATGAATGGAAATGGGACTCCCTGTATATCTCCAAAACATTTGAGTCTAATATTCTTCCATAGCTATACAAACACACACATTTCATACAGTAGGCCTACTATACAAACACACACACATGTCATACAGTAGGACTACTATACAAACACAGACACATTTCATACAGTAGGCCACCTATACAAACACACACACATTTCATACAGTAGGCCTACTATACAAACACACACACACTTTTCATACAGTAGGCCTACTATACAAACACACACACATTTCATACAGTAGGCCTACTAAACAAACACACACACACTTTTCATACAGTAGGCCTACTATACAAACACACACAGGATACACTGATACCAGAGAAACTACATGAGTCACCATGCTGATCTGGAGTCAGCCCTCCTCTCCTCTGCTGCTACCAGATAAACTCCAACAGACACACGGCACAGACCTCAGTACAGTATGAGTTACCATGCTGATCTGGAATCAGCCCTTCTCTCCTCTGCTGCTACAAGATAAACTCCCACAGACACACAGCACTGACCTCAGGCAGAGTATGAGTCACCATGCTGATCTGGAGTCAGCCCTCCTCTCCTCTGGTGCTACCAGATATACCCCCACAGACACACAGCACTGACCTCAGCACAGTATATGCCCCAGGGCCGTAGTCACCATAGACATTGAGGGGGACGTGTCCCCCCCAATATTCAAATATGACCAAAATGTCCCCCCCAATATACGGACATAGAAAAATAAAGAAAGAATAAAGCGCTAGCCTACAGGAAACCAACACGCATCAGAAATGTAATCAAACGTAACTAACGCACAAATTAGTGACCTATGGTTCCAGAGTAGCCTACACTCCTGAGTGGTTTGTCCTGGTGATTTTCCGTTTTTCGTTAGTGGTGTCACTGGCGTGCGCTATCAAAAGCTTCCATTTACTGCACCCTACTGCGGCGAGGTAGTGCTGTCGCAAAAGCTACCGGTACAATTTTCACAAAACTTCTTGGAAAGGTGTAGCACAGGCTAAGGAAATCCCATACATGTTTGGAGCCGATCAGACTGAAAGGGAACATTTTCCATATTGTGGCCTATTCTCGCAATGATAGCGAAAGTGAAACGTTTTATTTTAAATGATGAATTTGTGCAAGCCTGTGTCATTTCTTTCACGTCTTTCAACATAAATAATGCATCATATGCTAGTAGTAATGCCAGAAATTACCGTTTATAGGCCTCTTAGAAATGATTGTTGCATCTTGCATATTATTTAGATGCGCACTCAATCGCGCATCCATGCAGGCAAAACGTGATCAAATGTGGCGACGGCACACAAGTTGGAAAAAAAACGTTTACAATACGTGATAGCCTACAGTTAATGTGAATCGCGGACAATAACCAAAGAAAGGAATTTGCACCTTCAATCACCAATTAAAGGCTGTAGTAGGCCTAGTGTTTCTACATATTGGCACAAAACGTAATTTCTGTCAGAAGCCAGTCTATAATGCATACAGGGGTAACATGAGGTGAGTGACAGAAGAGGGGGGGCCTATTCCTGAATCCTGTACCTTTCAAACTACGTTAAAATTGTGTGATTAGCCGCCAGCATAATAAAATCTAAATTAAAAGACAAAATCTTATTAGGCTCCAAACCTATGAGTCTAAGCCTTAGTTTAAAAAAATCTTCAGGTGTAAGTAATAAGTTAAAGAACCACATTCTGTGTAATATAGAGGTTATCAAAAGATACTGTAGTTTGTAATACATTGTATACATTTTGAACACAAATGGAGTCACGGGTCCAGGGATGGATTACTGAATGGGCTTACTGGGCCCAAGAGCACAGGGGGCCCTGAAGCCCAAGCCTCTGTGTGAAGTTGCTTCTTCTCCACCCTTCTCTTTTCACAAAACTCACCAGAGGGGGGGCATCTATGTCCAGGGGTTCATAATCCATCCATGCCATGCCTATGTCCGTCAAAAGTTTGGAATAACCTAATTGACTGACCTAACTAACGACTTGTTTGTGATTTTTAATAATATTTTTGCATGGTAGGAAATGTATTGAAATTCTGTTTGGGGGTCCCTCAGACCCCACCACAGATTTGGTCCCCCCCAATGTTGACATCATGACTACGGCCTTGATATGCCCCATGAACACCCATACTTTAGGGGACAGGCTTAACCATAAAGGTCTCTTTCTCCACTTTCCCTACTTCTGTCATGTATCACTTGGTACCAACAAGTAATGAAAGTCTGTAAGATTCTAAAAAAAACATCATGTTTGGAGTCAAAGCCAGAGTCCTGCACGGGTCCATTTTTTTAGACCCGCCCAGGCCCGCACCCGAGAAGTTCAGCACCAGATCCGACCCGTCACCTGTGGTGATTTTAAAATTAAATCCGCACCCGCCCGGACCCGTTAATATTTTGCCCGTTACCCGACCCATGCCCGCGATAAATCACACACAAGCTAAAATCATTCAAATGAATGTGCTTTATTTTTTTTCTCGCACAATTGAAGCACGTAAAGGGCGACCTTTTTTTTTACATTTTGCGTTAGGGATAAACCTTACAACAACGAAACACAGCCCAAACCTTGCTGCATCAGAACATTATTCTACATAAAATGGACCTGTTAATGAAACAAAGAGAACAAGAAAAAACAACCTGAGCTGCCACTAGCCAACTTTACCTTGACTTCATCCATTTAGCCTACTCTCTTGGCGCTCCAACTGAGACGGTTATATTGTTTAATGTTTTCACACAGATGCATCAAACAAATAATTCAAAAGTCGCAGTAGGCCTACTGATGTGATGGGTCAAGTTCGATACTTCGTATCGTTGACTAAAACACATATTTGCAATGTGATAATGGTAATTTAGATATAAAAATATTTCACATATTTTTCAATTATGTTTTATTTCTATAGCCTACTGTTTTGGTTCTCATCGTATCTGCCCGCAAGGAGTTATTTTCCCACCCGCATACCCGCCCGTACATTTTAGGGACGTCATAATTTACCCATTTTAGCAACTTTTCTGCGGGTACCTGTCGGGTACCCGCGGATACCCGACCCGTTGCAGGACTCTGGTCAAAGCAACATGAGGATAGACGTGTTCCAGCATGGGGTCACATGCCACGGAACAGGAAGGAAATCAGCACAAGGACAATATTCTACCCTTTTGGTCAAGCAGCAATAACATTTGCTTCTCCCTGACTAAATACAGAAAGCATAGCTGTTAGATCTTAGCTCTTTGGGAGATTATGCATAATGTAGCCTACTAGAAGACTTCAGACTTTGCTGCCTACATAAATTCGCCTTGACGATCTCCAAGCCAACAAGTCGGTACACTCTTGTTTAGAGCACTGATTGATTTGCCCAAACATCAAATCAATGATAAATTCATCATGTTTTCATTCTCACCCTTAAACTAAACCATTTAGTTTATCAGGAAAAAAGTCCAAAACACTTACCATGGACTGGTTGCTAACTTTTTAACAGTGTGTTCCTGGAAAGACAATGTAACAACAGGACTGGTCCATGCTTCAGGCTTATTCATGGATAAAGAAACAGTGTGTTCCTGTGGACACATTGTTTAGGGGCCATTTAGATAGATAAAATGATTTACAGTCTAGATAATAGATAGATAGCAGAACTTTATTGATGCCCAGGGGGAAATTCAAGATTTAAATTCATTTATTACATGTTTCCACCCGCTCACAGTGACACCAAACCCAGCAATCCACACAGACACCACTGATGTGTTAAAAGGGTTGTGTGTGTGTGTGTGTGTGTGTGTGTGTGTTAAATGGCCCAGGGGTCCAAGGGTGAATGATCTGTGTTAATATCATTGTGTGACTGTCACAGAAGGCTGATCTGGAGTCAGTCATGTAATTTATTGTTCTTGTCAAACTTGTACATTTATATAACCTGACTTTCGCCAGATGAAATTCGTTCCGCTTAGCTCCGCCTAGCTTCACTCACATCCATCTGGGACCTCTTCCATTGAGAGTGATTTCTGCACCAGATTTTATGGTTCAGCCAATCAGGACGCAGGGTGGGAGTTTCATAGATGTGACATCTCTGCAACTGTGAAACTGTCAGCAGGGTGGGATTTGTAGGGGGGGATGGGGGAACCCCAATTGGTGAAACTGTCAGCAGCAGGGTGCGATTTGTGGGGGGATGGGGGATTTACCCCTCTGGTTTGGACAACATTTGTGGGGGGATGGGGGATTTACCCCCCTCTGGTTTTCCTATCCCTACCTCTGCTAAATTATTTTTATCATCGGGGGGACAACATTTATCCCCCTCTGCAACTGTGAAACTGTCAGCAGGGTGCGATTTGTTCCAAAACAAGTAGCGTAGCGAAATACAGTTTCTGTCGTCTTTTATTTGGCATTTTGTAAAATCCCATTGATTTCTGTCATTGCACGTTGATATTACTGCCCCACCGTCTATGCTTCAGGTTCAAATACGAATCATACATTGCGCCGATATATTTGCTTTTAATAGTCAACAAGTTGAGAGTTTTCCCACATCTCAACTTTGGCCAAAGTTTTCAGAAATAATCGTTTTCAGTGATAAAACCTCATTAAATAATATGCATTTTTCATATGGGGTCTTAAAACCCATGTATCCAGGGTGTGATTTGTAGGGGGGGATGGGGGATTTACCCCCCTCTGGTTTTCCTATCCCTACCTCTGCTAAATTATTTTTATCATCGGGGGGACAACATTTATCCCCCTCTGCCCCTCATATTGATTAATGCTACTTCATATAAGTAAAAGCTGCAACGCGGAGAACAGTCTAGTAGGCTAGCCTACATAAAAATCTGACATCAGAAACGCACCGTCACTGTCAGCACTGATGCTGCTGACACAGTGGCTGCGTGATAACTTAATTTGGCCTTGATCGTGCAGGACATTTCAGAATGTCAAGTGTGTAATCCATCACAAATGGCTAGTTTCAATGGAAAAGCTGGACAAATGAAAGAAAACGAAAAAGAAAAGAAAGCACTCGTTTGATAAATCAGCCAGTAGTAGACAAATAACTTTTAGAAATAATCTGTACTGCAAAAACGAATGTTGGTGGGTATTTAAACTATCTAGCGGGCGTTTTAACAGCTGCAAGAAATAGAAGCTTCATGGTCTTTATGTTCTGGTTCGTAAATTATTTTCATAAAACTTCAAGTTGCCCTATAACTTCACTCTCCAAACTCTTCACTGCACTGTAGGCAATTAACTGACAGTATGATAGGCTATTTATTTTCTGTAGGCTACAATAAACACATTTATTTTTTCAACTTTTGCCATATTACGCACTTGGCTACTGAACGCAAATCAGCAGGAGAGAGAATGCACGAAGCCTACGCAGCGTGTAGCGCAATGTGTAGGCTATTTGGTTATCAACTAACACTGTTAGCCAATTCACTAACTTAAGACTTCAGTGCCATACAACGTTTTTTTCCACAACAAATACAGAAAGGATGGAGGCAGCAAAAGTAGAGAAGTAATTTCAGATGGGGCAAGAACAAGGTGAATTTGTATGCTTGTCAAAACATAGTCCTACCCCTGCGTTAGAGGAGCTGATCATCATACCAAGCACACTCGCTGTTTAAAGTCATACACCACGGTAAACTAAAACTAAAAAGTTACAAAGGTGGCAAAAACAATATAGGGTATTATTAGTCATGACATTACTAGGCTATGAATCTTTTTTTTTTTTTTTTTGGGGGGGGGGGGGGTTACAAACTTATTCAAAATCATCCCCCCTCTGGTTTTTGCACCCTGGTTATCAGTGTCATGGGTTGGCTTCTATGTGAGTGGTTGAAGTAGCACGTCAATAGATGATGGCCAAGTGGCTTATTCAATCATATGCAAGCATTTTTTGATTAGGCCCAGCCTTCTCAAAAATTAGGCCCAGCAACACTCCAATGGATTGATCCCAGATGGATGAGTGGAGCTAGGTGGAACGAAATCCATCTGGCGAGAGTCAGGTTACCATTTATACAGATAGTGTGACATACTGACATTTGCAAGTAACTTTTACTGACAGCTACTACACACTTACAGTCTAGACCAGGGACGCCCAATTTAGGATCCGGGGGCCAAACGTCCTAAACGTATGTCAGCCTGTGGGAATTCCTGTCCCAATGTTTTTTAAGGGTTAGCTGTAGTTCCTTATCTGACCACAATTTTACACATGGCAATAAGGGGGGCGCTGTGCTGCTCCTGTCAGCAGAGATCATCGGGCCCATGACATAAGTGAGTAGCCGGGGTTACCATGGAGTGCTGTCTGGGGAAGGGGGTGTACTGACAAAAATATGATGCATCTCAGTGTAATCTAAAGTGTCATAACATGAACTCATTTGAGACTCACAGCCCTCCAATCAGATTAATTTGTGTGCCATTATGCTAAAGAATTTGGTCTAGACACACAGACTAGAACTTGTGTCCTAGTGTCTCAGCTGGGGATTCCCGGGGGACGCAGCAGGGGCGCACCTTCAGGATAATGACTAAACGGACACTGGACAGGATGAGGGGAGAGGTGACTAAACGGACACTGGACAGGATGAGGGGAGAGGTGGACTAAAAGGACACTGATAAGGGGAGATGTGACTAAACGGACAGTGGACAGGATGAGGGGAGAGGTGGACTAAAAGGACACTGATAAGGGGAGATGTGACTAAACGGACACTGGACAGGATGAGGGGAGATGTGACTAAAAGGACACTGGACAGGATGAGGGGAGAGGTGACTAAACGGACACTGGACAGGATGAGGGGAGAGGTGGACTAAAAGGACACGGATGAGGGGAGATGTGACTAAACGGACAGTGGACAGGATGAGGGGAGAGGTGACTAAACGGACACTGATGAGGGGACAGGTGACTAAACGGACACTGATGAGGGGAGAGGTGACTAAAAGGACACTGGACAGGATGAGGGGAGATGTGACTTGACTAAAAGGACAATGGACAGGATGAGGGGAGAGGTGACTAAACGGACACTGGACAGGATGAGGGGACAGGTGACTAAACGGACACTGGACAGGATGAGGGGAGAGGTGGACTAAAAGGACACTGATGAGGGGAGATGTGACTAAAAGGACACTGATGAGGGGACAGGTGGACTAAAAGGACACTGATGAGGGGACAGGTGGACTAAAAGGACACTGATGAGGGGAGATGTGACTAAAAGGACACATTCACTACATATCGCACTACACAGTGAATGACCAGCATGCATTTCCTCGCCTTAAAGTGTGTGTCTATTAGTCATCAGACAACATTCAGCTATAATAACTGCAACTTATTTAATATACATTTTCTCTCTTTCTCTCTCCCTCACTCTCTCTCTCTCAACATAGTATATTCTAGAATCATCAGACATTAAACATTCTGCTGGAATGTGTTCACCAGTGATTTGCCACCACACTTAGCCAATGATGGCAAATTTACAGTGAACCTCTGGTGACAAACCTAATTTGCATGACATTGCTGCAAATGTGCTGCAACATTGTCAAAAGTTAACCGCAACTGTTTGCCAGAAACCTAATTTGTGAAAATATGACCTTGCCGCAAATTTGCAGCAACTGTTCACCAGAAACCTGCCATTTCTGTAAGGGTACCCACCCAGACTCTAAACACTCTAAGCACTTTAGCCCTTACACAGCTGCCCACATCCTTTTATCTTTTTTTAGTCATATTTATTACATTTTCATTTACATTTATATTTTATATGTTTTGCTCTTTTGTCGTGCTGTGCTCCAATTTTATAGTACATTTGCTACAATGACAATAAAGCTCATTCTGTTCTATTGAAGTCCAGTAAGAATGTGAGATTATAATATATAAGTATACTTCATCTCATTTGCGCTCCAATTTTGTAGTACATTTTCTACGAAGACAATACAGCTCATTCATTCATATGCTCTTTGGCCAGCCCTGTAGCTATGGCGAGACGCTTAACCATAAATCATGTGACCAAATGCAGAAAAAACCTGCACCCTCTTTTGCAGTTCTCTTATTTCTTATTTGGTCAATGTTTAAATCATTCAATTTTTATTTTCACTCTACATACCATAGCCATTTCACTTCAACAACAAAACAATTACATGCACTTACCTTGATATCTTTGGCCGGTAATGGTTTCAGAGTCATCTGCGTGGGCTTGGTACTGGACCTCCTGGGAAAATGAAGTTGCTACTGGAAGTGGTGTTGGTGGGCCAGTAGGGGGCAGTAATCCCTCTGTTCACATCCCCAATGAATACGATCTAAACACACTAACAAATCAACAAAGAAGTAGTGGTTTCTCAAGGACACAACTCATTTCTCTCAATTTCAATCTTACTATAATTCTCTCCCTTTCTCTCTCTCTCAACAAGATATATTCTAGAATGCGTCAAAAGTATGCCATTAGTCTACTGAGACCTTGAATTTCCCCTTGGGGATCAGTAAAGTATCTATCTATCTATCTATCTATCTATCTATCTATCTATCTATCTATCTAGTCATCAGACATTAAACATTCTGCTATAATAACTGCAACATATTTAGCAATCACCAAAGCCAAAGTGAGGTCCAGTCTCAATAATGCTGCTGTCTACCAACACCTTATATCCTCCCTGACTCCTACAGGCACAGGACTTTCTTGTGATACCAGAAAGACTACATGAGTCACCATGCTGATCTGGAGTCAGCCCTTCTCTGGTGCTACCAGGTAAACTTCCACATACACACAGCACTGACCTCAGCACAGTATGAGTCACCATGCTGATCTGGAGTCAGCCCTCCTCTCCTCTGCTGCTACCAGATAAACTCCCAAAGACTCACAGCACTGACCTCAGCACAGTATGAGTCACCATGCTGATCTGGAGTCAGCCCTCCTCTCCTCTGGTGCTACCAGATAAACTCCCACAGACACACAGCACTGACCTCAGCATAGTATGAGTCACCATGCTGATCTGGAGTCAGCCCTCCTCTCCTCTGCTGCTACCAGATAAACTCCCAAAGACACACAGCACTGACCTCAGCATAGTATGAGTCACCAAGCTGATCTGGAGTCAGCCCTCCTCTCCTCTGGTGCTACCAGATAAACTCCCACAGACACACAGCACTGACCTCAGCACAGTATGAGTCACCATGCTGATCTGGAGTCAGCCACTCTCCTCTGGTGCTACCAGATATACTCCCACAGACACACAGCACTGACCTCAGCACAGTATGAGTCACCATGCTGATCTGGAGTCAGCCACTCTCCTCTGGTGCTACCAGATAAACTCCCACAGACACACAGCACTGACCTCAGCACAGTATGAGTCACCATGCTGATCTGGAGTCAGCCACTCTCCTCTGGTGCTACCAGATATACTCCCACAGACACACAGCACTGACCTCAGCACAGTATGAGTCACCATGCTGATCTGGAGTCAGCTACTCTCCCTCTGGTGCTACCAGATAAACTCCCCACAGACACACAGCACTGACCTCAGCACAGTATGAGTCACCATGCTGATCTGGAGTCAGCCACTCTCCTCTGGTGCTACCAGATATACTCCCCACAGACACACAGCACTGACCTCAGCACAGTATGAGTCACCATGCTGATCTGGAGTCAGCCACTCTCCTCTGGTGCTACCAGATATACTCCCACAGACACACAGCACTGACCTCAGCACAGTATGAGTCACCATGCTGATCTGGAGTCAGCCACTCTCCTCTGGTGCTACCAGATAAACTCCCACAGACACACAGCACTGACCTCAGCACAGTAGGAGTCACCATGCTGATCTGGAGTCAGCCACTCTCCTCTGGTGCTACCAGATATACTCCCACAGACACACAGCACTGACCTCAGCACAGTATGAGTCACCAAGCTGATCTGGAGTCAGCCACTCTCCTCTGGTGCTACCAGGTAAACTTCCACATACACACAGCACTGACCTCAGCACAGTATGAGTCACCATGCTGATCTGGAGTCAGCCCTCCTCTCCTCTGCTGCTACCAGATAAACTCCCACAGACACACAGCACTGACCTCGGCACAGTATGAGTCACCATGCTGATCTGGAGTCAGCCCTCCTCTCCTCTGGTGCTACCAGATAAACTCCCACAGACACACAGCACTGACCTCAGCACAGTATGAGTCACCATGCTGATCTGGAGTCAGCCCTCCTCTCCTCTGGTGCTACCAGATAAACTCCCACAGACACACAGCACTGACCTCAGCACAGTATGAGTCACCTTGCTGATCTGGAGTCAGCCCTCCTCTCCTCTGGTGCTACCAGATAAACTCCCACAGACACACAGCACTGACCTCGGCACAGTATGAGTTACCATGCTGATCTGGAGTCAGCCCTCCTCTCCTCTGCTGCTACCAGATAAACTCCCACAGACACACAGCACTGACCTCAGCACAGTATGAGTCACCATGCTGATCTGGAGTCAGCCCTCCTCTCCTCTGGTGCTACCAGATAAACTCCCACAGACACACAGCACTGACCTCGGCACAGTATGAGTCACCATGCTGATCTGGAGTCAGCCCTCCTCTCCTCTGCTGCTACCAGATAAACTCCCAAAGACACACAGCACTGACCTCAGCACAGTATGAGTCACCAAGCTGATCTGGAATCAGCCCTCCCTCCTCTGGTGCTACCAGATAAACTCCCACAGACACACAGCACTGACCTCGCACAGTATGAGTCACCATGCTGATCTGGAGTCAGCCCTCCTCTCCTCTGCTGCTACCAGATAAACTCCCACAGACACACAGCACTGACCTCAGCACAGTATGAGTCACCATGCTGATCTGGAGTCAGCCCTCCTCTCCTCTGCTGCTACCAGATAAACTCCCAAAGACACACAGCACTGACCTCAGCACAGTATGAGTCACCAAGCTGATCTGGAGTCAGCCCTCCTCTCCTCTGGTGCTACCAGATAAACTCCCACAGACACACAGCACTGACCTCGGCACAGTATGCGACTCACGAACAGCCCTACGTTAGGTGACAGGCTTAACCATTACGGTGTCTTTTCTCAACAGAATAAACACTAATAGCCCTTTTCTTTACTTCTGCCATTTCTTATTTGGTAGCAACAAAGTAATGGAAATATGTCAGATTCTAAAACAACATGTTTGGAGTCAAAGCGACACAAGTATGTGTTCCAGTATGAGGTCACAGGACACGGAACAGGCAGGAAATCAGCACAAGGACAACATTCAACCATTTAGGTCAAATATCAACTAGATGTATCGCATAGCGGTACAAAATATGACCGCCGCTCAGTCCTGTACATCCTTTCCGCAAAAATAAATCACACTTCAATTTGTCTCCATCTTTTACTCCATCCCCCACTCTTGAAACTTTTGTGTATGCTTGTTTGGCATGACTGAGTGTGTGTGTGCGGCTGCACAGACAGTAGCCTACTTGTGCTGAAAAGGTGAATAGATTGTAGAATAGCCAAAGAAGATGTAGCATTGTTATAAAACCTTTAAAATCTCTAAACATCTATCACAAGTAGGGCAGGTCATCACAGTTCATCCATTGCAACTGGATTGATGAAAGGTCACTTACACCTGTAGGCTACATTGTATTTGGGAAAAGCAAAAGGTATCAGCATAATGTTTTTTATTTATTTATTTAATTTTTATGTATTTATAAACAAAAACATCTCTGTCAGTTCCATGCCGTTTTCAACAGCTATCAAAAACAAAGGTCATTTTGGATGGATGGATTTTTTTGTGAATATTTCTTCTTCTACATAAGATTTTAGTCATCTTTAGTTCATGTAATACTTTATTGTCAATGCACAAATTAAGTAACAGTAGTCTGAAACGTTATTGTTAATGCACAAATTAAGTAACAGTAGTCTGAAACGAAATGCTGTTTTACATCTAACCAGTGGTGCAAATAACTGACATGTCCAAATGGGCCTTGATGAAATGCGCCGCTAGACTGTTCATACACATTTTAACGGGCCAAAGTTGAAGAGCTTTTGTCCGTTATTGTTCGCGTGCAAATATAGGCTGATTCATGTTCCCTTGCATTGTGTAACTGAGGTCCATGGCTAGTCTGGCTTTCATCAGACCAAGCTCAATCTTTTAAGAAATCAAAAAAAATAAATAGCGGGCAGATCAGGCTGGGTTCACCCAGCCTAGTCCATAGGCACCCGATATTGTTTAATTTTTCAGATTGAGATACACGCTCTGGCTATTCTAAATGCAAAAATGCATTAGGGAGTTATGACAAAACTGTAACTAACAAACTAGATCCTAATAGAAAGCGGTTAGCTTCCCTAAGCTACAGGTAGGATTATAAGGTAGGCCTATTTACAACATAAATTGTCAATAGGCTATGCTGGCGACACAAATAAAATCTCCTTTGGAAACCAATGGCTTACGACTTACAGTATCAAGCGGACTTAAACTGCCATATCGTGGAAAAAAGTTGTAATAACATTCATGCAGTTCCATGAGTCAAGGAAAGCTTAAATGAAGTAGCCACTTCTAAATGGGACCCACTACACAGTAGCTTAAGGTGTGTTGCTAAAGCAGCCATAATGAAATGAAGGTGTCATTGTTTGGATACTTCACACACACGCGTGCTTTTTTTAATTTCACAGACTACAACTACCAAGCTGGAATCAAAGCACATCGATTCCCCTCTCACACCCTGCACGCACTTAAAACAAAATAAACAGGCGTCTCAGTCTCACGCATGTATAGGCAAAACTGTATCAGACCGGTGTAACGTTGGTAAATCTTCCATTGCACAGAATGATTTTGTAGCACGTGCAATAAATGACAGTCGAAAAGATACAAACAGTGCTGCTATCAATTTGCTTGGTATAACCAAGATTTATACTTTTCTACAAATGCAATCAATCAAATGGGCCTCCATCACTCAACCAACGCTAACGGTAACATTACCTAGGTCCTTATTGATATTACAAGATTAACGTACCTGCAGTAAAAACCAAGCATGTCCGATAAACATCCTCACTTCATCCTCACTTACACTTCATGTGAACATCGTCCTGTCCTTATTAGATGTTCGCTGCGGTAAATTACAGTCCTTGTAGGAAGTGTCCATTATTTTTTCAACCCACTTTTAACTTCCAAAAAAATTACGTCTCACTGCAACGATCGCCATCTAGTGGACAAAGCGACTACTTATCGCCAATACTGAAAATGCAGCCATGATGATGATGATGAATATTTTGGCTTTCTTTTGATCCTATTGAATTTGTAATTATGTATCGGCCGTTCTAATACCGATAGTATGTGGGTGCCTGTGTGTGTGCATGTTTATATGTGTGCACCGCCATTTACAGGCCAATGAGTGTACAGTCACTAAATGTACACATAACCTAATTTTTTAGCCCCCCCCATGGATGAAATTCTACGAAACTTGGCATACCCCCAGACCCCCAGAGAATGCCAGGTCAATCATACACATAAAATTTGGTGCAGTTCTGAACATCTTAACTGAAGATAGGGGCGATTAAAGCAGAATAATATTGCATTTTCATTTTTGACCGGGGCGGGCGGGGGCAAAACACAAATGAGTGGTTATGAGCCAGGTTGATGTGGGCCCTTGAGACCAACATACCATAAAAGATTCACAGAGAACTGTGTCTGCCCTACCCTCCTTTCGGGGGGTCCAGTCCAGCGGGGGGGCTGCAGATCAAAACGAAAAACGATGGTTCCATGCTATCCATGTGGGGTTACATGCCCACCAAGTTTTGTGTACCCCGGTCTTTCAGTGTCCCGGGAATCCTTGTTGGTGTACGTCACTAAATGTACACATAAATTATTTTATTGTAAGGCCCCCCATGAACGAAAGTACACAAAACTTGGCATGCATTCAGAGGGTGTCATAATGATCCTACACTTTTAATTTCGTGCAGTTTTGACCTTGTCAGCCAGAGATATTGAGATGAAAACACCTAATTTTTGGTTTTTTAATTTTTAACTAGGTGGCGCTATACATGAAATAAGTGGTAATGGGATGGGTTGACATGCCCCCTTAAGACCAACATACAAAAAAAAGGTGGACCTCCTAGGCCCTATGGTTCTCGAGATATTCACAGAAAACTGTCTCCGGCCACCTACAGGCCAGTTGGTGTATAGTAACATAAATTAATTTATTGTGTGGCCCCCCATGAACGGAATTCCACAAAACTTGGCGTGCATACAGAGGGTGTCATAATGATCCTACACTTCCAATTTCGTGCAGTTTTGACTATGTTAGGTCACAGATACCTTCAATTACACCACCTCATTTTTACTTTTTTGTGTTTAACTAGGTGGCGCTATACATGAAATTAGTGGTTATGGAATGGGTTGACATGGCCCCTTGAGATCAACATACAAAAAAAAGGTGGTCCTCCTAAACCTTACGGTTCTCGAGATATTCACAGAAAACTGTGTCTGCCCTACCCTCCTTTCGGGGGGTGCAGTCCAACGTGGGGGCTACAGATCAAAACGAAAAACGATGGTTCCATGCTATCCATATGGGGTTACATGCCCACCAAGTTTTGTCTACCCCGGTCTTTCAGTGTCCCGGGAATCATTGACGGAAATTTGGACATGCGAAAAAAAAAAAAAAAAAAAAAAAAAATCTGACTAAACCTATATGACTGCCGCTTCGCTGCGCGGCGGTCATAATAAAATACAGATTTCTCTCCCTGACTAGCTACAGAAAGCATAGCTGTTATAGCTTAGCTCTTTGGGAGATTATGCATAATGTAGCCTACTAGAAGACTTTAGACTCTGTTCCCTACATAAATCCACCTTGACAATCTCCAAGCCAACAAGTCGATAAACTCTTGATTAGATCACTGATTGATTTGCCCAAAAATCAAATCAATGATAAATACATCATGTTTTCATTTTCACCCCCAAACTAAACCATTTCGTTTATCAAGAAAAAAAAGTCTTACCATGTGATCTTTTAAATGCCAAAGACACCAAACTGGAAGGGTTAATAACTGCGCAGGATTAAACAGTGTGTTCCTTTAGACACTTATCATAAAATGTTTTATAGTTTAGATGACACATCAGAACTAAAGTCCATCTTTCAGGCTTGAGTTCATTGCCTTAAAGAGACAGTATAGTAACATAAATTAATTTATTGTGTGGCCCCCCATGAACGGAATTCCACAAAACTTTCAGGCTTGAGTTCATTGCCTTAAAGAGACAGTAACAAGTGTCTGCTAAATGTAATGTAATGTAAAATGTAATGTGTTCTGTGTCTGGTGAGGGTGCAGACATTGTTTAGGGGCCATTTATTACATGTTTCCACTCACAGTAACACCAAACCAAACAATCCACACAGGCACCAATGATCTGTGTTAAAAGGGTATCAGAGGGTGAATGTCACACAACGCTGATCTGGAGTCAGTCTCTCACGTCCCACGTCAACAGAGTGACTCCTACAGGCACACAGCACTACTGATCTCAGATCTGTAGTTAAACCTAGTTAAACACAAAAAAGTAAAAATGAGGTGTTGTAATTGAAGGTATCTGTGACCTAACATAGTCAAAACTGCACGAAATTGGAAGTGTAGTATCATTATGACATCCTCTGTATGCACGCCAAGTTTTGTGGAATTCCGTTCATGGGGGGCCACACAATAAATTAATTTATGTTACTATACACCAACTGGCCTGTAGGTGGCCGTTTTCTTTGAATATCTCGAGAACCGTAGGGCCTAGGAGGTCCACCTTTTTTTTTTTTTAAATTTTATTTGCAAACATCATTGACATTACAGAAAATGCAACACTACGACATGCACATGAATACTACATACGACAAACAGACGTACATTACATAAACACATACTGTAACTTAACAAGACATCACATTGACTTGGCTTCCACAAACATAACACAACATAACATTAATAACAGAAAGGCTAAGGATGATTTGCGTCCAGGATGATTACAGATATGATTATCAGGGATGAAATTGATGACCGGAATGAAAAGAAGGGAGGAATGAGGTGGTGTTGGGATGGGGGTGGGGATGGGGGTGAGGGGTAGTGAGTATGTGAGGATGTATGTGTGTGTGTGTGTGTAAAAGATATGTATAAGGCTGGCTTGCTGTTGGGCCAGGAGGAGAGAAGCTGGAACATAGAGAGGGAGGGTTTCAGAGGAGAGGAGTTGTAATTATTCTATTAATGATAAGTATAATAATAGGAATAACTGATTGCCTGGTTGATTGCCTGACTGATTGCCAACCTGGGAATTAATGGCCTGAGTTGCCTGGTTGATTACCTGACTGATTGCCACCCAACCTCAGGGCACACCCCACTACTCTAACCAACCACACCCGCCCCCAGACCTTCACCCAACACGCCACTCTTGACCTAAATATGTACAGTATGTGAATGGCTAGGTTGAGGGGTCTATCTAGAGTGTAGCATTAAAGAAGTGGGCATGCATGGTGAATATCTGTCAGGATTTCCCCATGCACACCACACTTACCCTGTGTAAGATGTATGCCTCCTCAATGTGTGCATTAAAATAAGTGAGGCATGTAGATAGACACCTGATGAGGCATCTACCTGCACTCCACTCTTACCCTAGCCTGTTTTGTAGTTTTTGTTCATGTATGTCACCTAACATGTAGTGCGATTAAAAGAGAGTAAAGCGTGCTGTGTGCTTCCAGGACAAGGCGTGTGCATGAGCGTATGAGGAGGGTGCACACCGGGGGCCCAGGGCCAATAGATAACCCACAGGACCCAACCAATGCCAAAACCACACAGCGACCTGCCAGGACCGAGTCTCCCAAGCCATCCAATGGGGCCCCGGCAGAATAACGATGGGAGAGGCAGAGAGAAAGAGTGAAATTAGTAAAGTTTATCAGAGAATGTAAATAAAAGGGGGAGGGAAAGAAGGGGATGCTATTTATATTACTACTACTACTACTACTAATAATAATAATAATAATAATAGTAATAATAATAATAATAATAATAATAATAATAACAATAATAGTTCCAGCTACCCTCCCCTGCCTAGTGTTCGATGATATGTGTATCTGTTGATGAAGTGTGTTATGATCGTGTGGAGATGGAACTCAGGCAAAGAGGGTCAGGACTGTAAGTAGGTGATAAAGGGGTACCAAGGAGAGGTTGTATCCTGAGTATTGATCAAGTTTGTAGTTGATAGGTTTTCTAATGATATATAGTCTGTTAACAAGTTTTTCCAATGAGTGATGTGAGCTTTTTTCTTAGATTTCCAGTTCATGAGGATTGTTTTCTTGGCGATAGTCAACGCTACCAGCAGTGTTTTATTGCAGGAGTTGCTTAAATTGACTGTGGATGTATCACCAAGTATGCATAAGGAAGGGGATGCTGGGATGTGACAGCCAAAGATGGAAGAGAGAGATTTTGTGACACTCACCCAGAAGTGGTTGATTGGAGTGCAATGCCAAACCACATGAATGTATGTATCTGGGTTATTTTGTGTGCAGTGAGTGCAAAGATCCGAGCCAAACCCCATTTTAGCCAATTTATGTGCAGTGAAGTGGAATCTGTGAAGAACCTTGTATTGTATTAGTTGTAGATTACTATTCTTTGTCATGAGGTAGATGTTTTTGCACATTTTGGTCCAGAAGTCGGCACCGGGAGTAATTGATAAGTCTGATTCCCATTTGTGATATGGCAGGCCAATTGTTTTTTCTGAACGAGATATAATTTTGTAAATTTGGGAGAGGATTTTTTTGGGAGAGGGAATATTAAGCAGCTCTGAGATTGGTGGGGGAATGTCAAGGTTAGCTGTCTGGATGTTAATTTTTCCTAGGATAGATGATTTAATTTGCAGATATTGTAAGAAGTGTTTACTCGATGCCGTGCTTCTGGACCAAACAGGAAAATGAGGCCAGATTATTGTCTTGAAGAATGTGTTGAAGGTGAGTGATGCCCTTTCCCATCCATGTGTGAAAGTTAAGGGTTTTTTATTGACGGTGAAATCTGGGTTATTCCAAATCGGGTGTGAATTGATGGTGCTATAGATGAATCAGTGATGTGGTAGAATCTCCACCAGGCTGTCAGAGTAGCTGAAATTGTTGGGGCTTTGAAGGATGGATGTTTTTTGACCGACTGACTGCAGAAAGGGAGATCTGATATTTTAATTTCTTTACAGATTGTTTGTTCTAGGTCTAACCAGGTGTTGTCTGATGGGGTGGGGTGTAGCCATTTGTGGATGAAGTGGAGCTGGTTGGCCAGGGCATAGTGCTGGAAGTGTGGGGCCTCTAGTCCTCCCATTGCTTTTGGTTTTTGGAGAGTGGCGAGTTTGATCCTTGGGGTCTTATCTTTCCAGTAGAATTTAGTGATTAATGAATCGAGAGACTTAAACCAGAGGGTGGTGGGCTGGGTTGGAATCATAGAGAATAGATAGTTTATTTTGGGCAGTATTGTCATTTTGATTACTGAGATTCTGCCCATGATGGATAATGGGAGGTTCTTCCAGCATTGAAGGTCATCATCTATTGAAGTGAGTAGAGGGGAATAATTTAGGCTAAATAAGTCTGACAGCCTGGGGGAGACTTTTATCCCTAAGTAAGTGATATAGTTAGTGCAGAGTGGGATAGGTGAAGAGTTGGCTGTCACATCCCAGCTGTTGGGATGTAATGGGAGAACTGCAGATTTATTCCAATTGATTGAGTATTCAGAAATTTTAGAGAATGTGTCAATGAGTTTGATGGTTTCTTCTACTGATGTTGTGGGGTCTTGAAGAAAGAGAAGAATGTCGCCAGCATAAAGGCTGATTTTGTGATGCATATATGGAGTCTGGACACCTTTGATGAGGGGGTTCTGACGGATGGCAGCTGCTAGGGGTTCAATGAAGATTGTAAATAGTGAGAGGGAGAGTGGGCACCCCTGTCTAGTTCCCCGGTGAAGAGTGAAACTTTGTGATGTTAGTCCATTGGTGATTACTGTGGCTGAAGGAGCGGTATATAGAAGTTTAATCCAGTTAATGAACGACTCCCCGAAGCCAAACCTCCCTAATGTGGAAAACAGGAAATTCCAGTTCACCTTATCAAAGCTTTTTCTCGTCCAGAGTTGCTATGATGGTATTATCTTGAAAATTTGTGGAGTGATACATTATATTTAACAGTCTGCGGGTGTTGGTGGATGAAATTCTACCTTTAATGAAGCCTGTTTGGTCTGGGTGGATAATGGATGGGGTGACCTCTGCTAATCTGTGTGCTAGCATTTTGCGATTATCTTATTGTCCACATTGAGGAGAGAAATTGGTCGGTAGCTGGATGGCAATGTTGGGTCCTTATTGGGCTTGAGGAGCAGTGAAATTGAGGCTGTGGTGGAACTAGTTGGAAGACGTCCTTTCTGTTTTGATTCATTAATCATTCTGATGAAAAGTGGAGCTAAGATGGTCCAAAATTGTTTGTAGAACTCAGCAGGAAAGCCATCCGGACCTGGTGCTTTATTATCGGGCATCTGTTTCAGGGCATCAAACAGTTCTTGTTGAGTTATAGGTGATTCTAGGTTTTTTATTTCGGTCTCATTGAGTTGTGGTAATTCGATGCTGTTTAGGAAAGAGTCTATGAATTCCTGGTTGGGGTTTATTTCTGAAGAATATAGTTTATTGTAAAACTGGTAAAAAACATGATTTATTTCTTCAGGTGAGCTGGTTAGCTTCCCTGCTGAGTTCTTTATGACCGGGATTGTTGATTTTTCTTTGTTACGTTGGATTTGATTTGCTAAGTATTTACCTGATTTATTGCTATGGTGGAAGTTTTCCTGCCTTAGACGGTGAATCATAAATTGAGTGTGTTTATTGAGTATTTCATTGAGTTTGAATTTATGTTTCCTAAGTTTTGCCTGTGTTTCTTCAGTTGGGTTGCTTGCATTGGTTTCTTCTAACTGTTTAATTTTATTGTTGAGTTCTACTTCCTGTTCTTTTTCCTTCTTTTTTTTGTATTCTGAATATGAGATGATTCTTCCTCTGAGTACTGCTTTTCCTGTTTCCCACAGAAGGGAAGGAGATGATTCAGGGGAGTCGTTCGCTTCTAGAAAGAATGCCCACTCTCTCCCAACAAAACTGATGAAATTTGGGTCTTGTAAGAGGGATATATTAAAACGCCATTTGCTAATTGGTCGCTGTTGGTTCGTTATGTTCCATTTAATTGTAACTGGGGCATGATCGCTAATGACTATGGGATGAATAGTTGAATCAGAGATATTTTTCATTATAGAGTTGCTGGTTAGAAAATAATCAAATTAAAGTCGCGTGATACCGCGTGATCCCACGCGCGGACCGCGAGTGAAGCTGGCCAAGTCGAAGCACTGCCCACTGTAGGTCACTCAGGCACCTAGAAGAGAGAGCACATCACACCTGTCCTGCTCAGGTAGGTCACTCAGGCACCTAGAAGAGAGAGCACATCACACCTGTCCCTGCACACACACAGGCACACACACACACACACACACTGGCTCTCAGTTACACACACAGGCACACACACACACACACACACACCTGTCCTGGCTCAGGTACACAGGCACCTAGAAGAGACACACTCACACCTGTCACACACACACACACACAGACACACACACACCTGACAGGCTCAGGTAGGTCACTAAGGCACCTAGAAGAGAGAGCACATCACACCTGTCCTGCTCAGGTAGGTCACTAAGGCACCTAGAAGAGAGAGCACATCACACCTGTCCTGCTCAGGTGCACTGGCTAAGAACTGCTCTCCCCTCACTCTGCACCTGTAGGTCACTCAGGTCTTCTTCTCAACTGCTTCTCACAGTCCCTTACTCAGGACTCAAAACAAAAGGTGACCAGGTCTACACACACACACACACACACACACACACACACACACACACACGCACACACACACACACACACACACACACACACACACACACACACACACACACACACACACACACACACACACACACACACACACACACACACACACACACACACACACACACACACACACACCTCCTCCTCAGCGGGCCTTTTCTGTAGCTGCCCAATGCCCCAAGGCTTTGGAACATCCTTCCACCACACATCAAGGTCCTGCCCCCAAGGCTTTGGAACATCCTTCCACCACACATCAAGGTCCTGCCCCACGGTTGCTAGTTTTTAATGCAATTTAAAGAGCTTCCTTTTCTCTCTCGCTTTTAGTTCCTCCTGAGACCTCCCCCCTCTCATGCACTTTACTTTGCTCTTTTGTTTAATTTAATTTTATTCTTTTAACTCTTATCTTATACCTTCCCTCCTGTAACCCATGTACCTCTGGGCTCCTCTTCTGCCTGTGTGTACAGTTAACTAGCTCTCTGTTGCACATGTGAAGCACTTTGGGTCAACTCCTGCACATGTGCGATATAAATGAAGCACTTTGGGTCAACTCCTGCACATGTGCTATATAAATGAAGCACTTTGGGTCAACTCCTGCACATGTGCTATATAAATGAAGCACTTTGGGTCAACTCCTGCACATGTGCGATATAAATGAAGCACTTTGGGTCAACTCCTGCACATGTGCTATATAAATGAAGTCACATGAGTTGACCATTCGAGGGGAATGAGTCTCATAGTGAACAAGCGACAAGGCAAACCATCCCATAATTAGACAATATGGAATAGTATTGCATTTGGGGTATTGTGTTGTGTTGCATCAGCCTGTTTATGTCCATTGCAGGATATCTTACAGGTGAATAGGCTAAAACTATGAACTAATAGATACCCCTGCAAAACTCCCACATGTGATTATTTACATTGAGTCAGTATTTATTTGTATTGCAACTTATCTAAAATGTATATAAATGAGCCATTGTGGTCAGTGGATCTTCTGGCCAATCGATTTCCGTTTCGTGAATGAAAATTAACAAAACAAAAAACGAGGGATTATTTGATTTCCGTTTTAAAATACAAAATCGAAAAACGAGAATTAAGTCGTTCTCCGTTTTCCTAATCGGTTTCAAAACATCAAAATACAAATATCGAAATTAGTCGTCATTATTCAATGAAGCCTAGTCTTAGGCTAATCTGAGTAGCCTAGGCTACCCAGAAGCTTGCATCATAGTCTTAGGCTAACTTGGTAAAAATAGGCTACCTGTTAGATATGGCGGCCTTGGAAAGTGTTGCGAGGGATATAGAAGAGATGGTTAAAAAGGACATGTCTTATGCAGAAATCCCAAACACTTTAACAAATAACTTTGGTTCACAAAGAGGAACTCTGAGGAGCATCCTACGATTTTGCACCCAGCATAATTAGGCATCCACTAACTCGGGACCACCTGGAAACTGAGGTGGCGCAGTTTGCGAGGTAGCCTAGGCCCTAGGGGATGCCAGGCCTACTGCGGTCACGTAGCCTATACTGTATGCAATCATTTTACTCATTTTACTTTGATGTATTTATTAGGTTGGTCCAACATACAGTACCTCAGAATTATTGGCACCTCTGCTAAAGTTGATGCCAGTAGAAAAATGAGGAAATATCCAACTTATAGATAAGGACTCCTGGTTTGATGCTCAGATTTGATGCTCAGATGCTTGATTTGATGGTAATTTTGATACCATAGATTTAATAGAGACCCAGTCAGACCAATAGTATGAAAAATCAGGAACAGAGTTTATTTACAATGATGCACATCAAGGGAGAGACAGCATGACTTCACCTAAAGATCCATCAGCTGCTCTAACTAGACAAGGAAATAGTTAGGGTTTAAGTATCCTTCCAGGCTGATGGGAGATGGTGTTGGTCATCCCATCTCACGTGGACTACACTGAATCAGACCCTGATTAGTGGCAGCCTGGCAATCCGGAGCAGATAGACGCAGCCATTCAGAACAGTGAAACACTGCAAAGTCATAATATTCCTGCTTATCTCTAAACACAGTCACACACAGATATACACAGGGACAGTACAGATATCATACAGTCATTACATAGAATCATACTTTTAGTATCAAAGTGACTCAGTAATGAGAAATGTAGAACATTAAACCACATATTGGAATATTGGACATAATGCAGAACATTAAACCATATATTGGAATATTGGACATAATATTCTATTCCACTTTCTCTCAGATTAGATTATATTAGATTAGATTAAACTTTATTGTCATTGTGCAGAGTACAACAGAGACAATGAAATGCAGTTTGTGTCTAACCAGAAGAAAAGATATAGTGCAGTGTAGACAGTAGTATACAGTTATTTTCAGAAGGTGGTTTAGAGTAGTATAAATTAAATATAAGTATGTGCAGTGTATTAGCAGTAACCTTATAAGAGCAGAATAAATATGGCTATGTAATATGAACAATGTAGGAACATCATGTACAGATATGTGCAATGTAGTGGCAGTATACATTATAGTAGTAAGAACAATATAGATATATGCAGTGTATTAACAGAATATATTACAGAAAAACTGAATAAATATGGATATTTAGTATGAACCATATAAACAGATATGTACAGTATGTACAGCTATGTGCAGTGTGGTAACAGTACCATCGTAGTGCAGAAACAGTAACATTATAATAGTAGGCCTATTAAGAATAAGTGCCGGATGAAGAGCACTAGAATAGTAATAGTAGAGCTGTAGCAGTAAACAAATAGACACTATGGATGATTGATGCTCATTGAGCTCAATGCAAATCAAACCAGCTATAATAGGCTAACTGAAATAAAACCATGCCAATCTGTATGGTGAAAGGTATGTGATGATGTGGAGCTATTTTAATTCCAAAGGCCAGGGGAACTTTATCAGGATGCATAGTATACTGGATCCATGAAATAACTGGCCTTTAAAAATAAAAATCTACCTGTTTCTATGGGAATGTAACATAGGGGTGCCAATACTTATGACCCTATTTTAATGAAGAAAATTTAGTTATTTATGATACATTAATCATTCACAAAGAAAATTGGTGTCCTTATAGGTTAAATATTTCCTATTTTTTTTTACTTAAGGCATTAAGATCAATTTCCAAAAGATTTACATTCCTCTTTTTAGTCAACTTTAGCAGAGGTGTCAATAATTCTGAGGTACTGTATGTTGGACCAACCTAATAAATACATCAAAGTAAAATGAGTGATTGCATACAGTATAGGCTACATGACCGCAGGCCTGGCATCCCCTAAGGCCTAGGCTACCTCGCAAACTGCTTTTGCCACCTTACAGTAGTTCCCAGGTGGTCCCGAGTTAGTGGATGCCTAATTATGCTGGGTGCATCGGATGCTCCTCTCAGACTAACCTCTTTGTGAACAAAAGTTATTTAAAGTGTTTTCTGCATAAGACATGTCCTTTTTAACCATCTCTTCTATATCCCTCGCAACACTTCCCAAGGCCGCCATATCTAACAGGTATTTTTTACCAAGTTAGCCTAAGACTATGATGCGAGCTTCTAGGGCCTCCTCTAGCGAATAGGCTTCAATTGAATAATGATCGTCGAAATTTAAGACTAATTTCGGTATTTGTATTTTGATGTTTTGAAACCGATTAGGAAAACGGAAAACGACTTGATTCTCGTTTTTCGATTTTGTATTTTAAACGGAAATCAAATAATCCTTCGTTTTATGTTTTGTTAATTTTCATTTCCGAAACGGAAATCGATTGGCCAGAAGATCCACTGACCACAATGGCTCATTTATATACATTTTAGATAAGTTGCAATACAAATAAATACTGACTCAATGTAAATAATCACATGTGGGAGTTTTGCAGGGGTATCTATTAGTTCATAGGCCTAGCTATTATTGCCATTTTCACAACTCTGAACCAGAATTCTGATCACAACTCTGAATCAGAATTCTTGATTATTTTCAAATTTATCCACCGTTGTCTGCCGTATTTTGCCCTTGCTTTATTTAGCTTTGTTATAGTTCCCTGACCCTAGCAGGGGGCATAACAAAATGAGGGATCGTCCGTTTTTTTTTTTTTTTAACCCGATTTGTTTTTGATAAACTTTTGGGGGGGCTCAGCCACTTTTGAATAGGCCTCTTTTTGTAGTTTTGAATGTGCATCCGTCCGTTTTTTTTCTGTGACTCTAACTCTGTTTTGCATGCGCTCTGTAACTGAGAAACGCTGGTAAGTTAGCTTTTTGCTTATTTCTTTGATTTGGTAGTGGGTTTTTTGAAAGCAAATCCGGGGGGAGACTCCTTGTGGGTCTTCAATTGGTAAGCTTTCGAAGATATTTGAGGCTTAGTTTATTTTTTGGGGTAGGTAAGTAGGGTCCAGGGTTTCGCCCAGTCGGGGTTACGGTTACAGCGCTGTGTTTTTCAGTCTTTTTTGTATTTTTGGATTGTTGCACTGTTTTTTTTCGCTTGGCCTAGGCCTATAGTTTTTTTTTTGACTGAGCATCGGTAAATTGGCAGATTTATTGGATAACGTCTTAGTATACTGACTGTATTTTTTGTAAGCGTCTTTGTCGGGCTAGACAAAGGACGTTGTTTTCGTGGCGTGCTGTGCTCGATTCGTCAAACCCATCTTTCGGGCTTATTTCTGAATTCCCCTCTTTCCTTTGTTCGTGAGCCTTCGTTTTGGTGGTGGAGGGGGGAAATAAAATTTAGTAAAGGCCCATTTGATTAATATCTTGTGATCACACGTGAGTCCGACCTACTGCGTCTTGTTAATCTGGCTATCACAGAAGTAGATTATTTGTTTTTTAAAAAAATATCCTTTGATTTTGCTTGCACTGTGTCTAAAATGTCTGTGGTAGAGCAGTTTATTCAGAGTCCTTCAGAGGTCTTGTTGCAGAATTGTACAAAAGACCAGTTAGTGGAGATTGCAGACCGTTATTAGCCCTACATCGGAACACAATAAACTTAAGGAAACACTTTTGAAGGCAGTAGTTGACGGCCTGATAGCCAAGGAGATTTTTCCTGCTCGAGAGGAAAATCCTACCTCACCGCTTGCTTCGGATTCGTCAGCTATTACAGCTGGTTCCGAGCAAGAACTTAAGCTGCGGGAGTACGCCTTGGAGGAGCGTAAACTGCAGTTTGAGGCAGCGAAGTTACGTGCAGACCGAGAGAGTAGAGTAGTCCAGGAAAAAGAGATTGCCAAAGAAATTGAACTTAAGAAGTTACAAGTTCAGTTTGAGTTGAGGAAATTAGAACTAGATGCGCAGGAAAAGCAGGCACAGCGTGAATACCAACACCAGTGCGAAGAGCGCAATTTTGCTTTACGCAAGCTTGAGCTAGAGCTGGCGGAGAAAAGACTTACCGTCCCTCCACAGTGCGTTCCGCCTATCCATCGCATAGCTTGCGGCCTTCTACTTCTCCTGTTCATGTCTCTTCGGCTCCTTCGAGTTCTTATGTCGGTGTCTCTTATTCAGCTGCTGCTACTTCGGGTGGCGATCCTGATGCGCCTCCGCTTGATGTTATAATTGGAGATTCTGTTACTAATGCTCCGTCTGTACCATCGCCTGACATCGGTGGTGATCCTCTTGCTCCTGTTTCGCCTGTTCGACCACCAGCCCAACCTTTCGATGTTAGCCGTAACATTCGCATGGTACCACCATTCAATGAACGTGAAGTATTTCACGCATTTTGAACGAGTTGCGGTAACCTTACAGTGGCCAGTGGCCAGACGAAAGAAGATCTTAGAGAAATGATTTTGTTAGAAGAGTTTAATAATTGTATTCCAGACGCAGTAGCGATGTATTTAAATGACCAAAAAGTGACAACACTGGAGCATGCTGCTGTCTGTTCTGATGAATTTGTGTTAACGCACAAAACTTCTTTTCTCTTTTCTTCTCCTCCTCCTCCTCCTCGTCGTCGATATTCAGCTCAGCCTTCCAGTCCGAGGCAAAGCTGGAGAAATTCAGAGTTCAGTAGGCCTAGGCCTAAGTCACCTCCGGAAAGTGAGTCTCGTGAATGCTACTACTGCCATGAGGTTGGTCACCTCATTGCGGTATGTCCGGTCCTGGAAAGGAAAAAATCTTCTCCAAAGCAGAAGAATGCGAAAAGTGCTGGCCTTGTGCGCACTGTAAATTCAGAACATTCATACTGGGAATTAGAGTCCACTTTTTGATCCGTTCGTCTTTGAAGGAATGGTGTCTCTCTCGGGGCGGGAGAGGGACAGTGTTCCGATCAAGATTTTGAGAGATACAGTTTCATTCTGGCATCTACTTTACCTTTCTCTGAGAAAAGTTACTGTGGCTCTGACGTTTTAGTACAAGGAATTGAAATGGGTATGTTAAAAGTTCCGTTGCACACTGTTCATGTTAAGAGTGATTTGATTTCTGGGTTTGTTAACGTGGCCGTTTGTTCTCAGCTGCCAATGAACAGTATTCAGTTTCTTGTTGGAAATGACCTCGCACATGAGAAAGTTGCTCCTCAGGTAATTTCGAAACCTTCTGAACACACCGAAGTAGACTCTGGTTTATCTGACGTTTGTCCAGGGTGTGTAGTTGCTCGAACTCAAGCATGCAAGTCATGTTTTGACTTGTGTGATTCGTTAATGGCACTTGAGAATCCCATTGTGTGTTCTTCCAGTTCAGCGCGTCGGCCGCTGTCCACGGCCAATGGTGCTGAAAGTCGTAAACCATCCCGGTCGCTGTCCACGCACAGTGGTGCTGAAATTTCAAACTCTGCTCTACCTTTGCCTGTTGACAGAGATTTGATAATGCGTGTGAGTCCAGTGCCTGTTGCTCCTGTAGTTTCCTCCTACTCTCTACAGGAGGATGGACTGAGTTTTTGTGATGTGCCTGTTTTGTGTCTCCGCCTTCCGAATTCAGGGAGTTTGGAAGATTTGCCTTGTTGTCTGTCATTTGCCAGGTTCGTGTGCAAAGGATGTCCAGAGGTTGCTAGAATCCTGTCTGGCTTTTTCTCAGATGATACCTTGTGGACTTTGTCCTTTGTCACAACATCAATGGTCGCTATATCTGGAAACTTCAACCTGGAGATACGGTACAAGGGGGGTAATACTATTTTAGCAGACACATTATCTCACTCTTATCAGTAAGAGAATTTTGTGTGTTTGAAATTTCTGTGTTTTGTTCGTTTTACATACTGGGTTGTTTGATCAACATCATATGTTGATTTTTAGTGGTGGGGGTTTTTAGTGATGCTAGCTATTTGTGTTCCTGCTGTCTCTCTGTATTTTTCAGACACTCCAGCAGGGGGCTTAATTGCTGGACCAGCCCTATAAAAGGGGTTGGTTGACGTCACTCCGGGGGCCGGCTCGTTTTTTTGGTTCCTCGCAGAACGCCACCGCTGCCTTTGTTCTCCGCTCTCGCCCACACTACGCCCCCACACTACGTCCCCACACTACGCCCCCACACTCCGCCCCCACACGCCCCCACACTACGTCCCCACACTACGCCCCCACACTACGCCCCACACTCGTCCCCCACACGCGCCCCCACACTCGCCCCCCACTCGTCCCCCACACACGCCCCCCCACACTACGCCCCCACACCCCCACACTACGCCCCCACACTACGCCCCCACACTACGCCCCCACACTACGTCCCCCACACTCCCCCCCCACACGTCCCCACACACGCCCCACACTACGCCCCCACACTCGCCCCACACTCGCCCCCACACTCGCCCCCACACCCCACCACACGTCCCCACACTCGCCCCCACACTACGTCCAGGTCTCCAGTCCCTCTCAGAGTGAGAGTCTGGGAGAGAGGCCTGGAAATTGGGCGGCTTCGTTTTTGGCCTTCTGGCCTTCACTTGCTATTTGTTTAGAACATTGCTTTTTGCATTAATTTATGTCCTAGTTTAATTATAATAAATTATTGATTATTTTCAAATTTATCCACCGTTGTCTGCCGTATTTTGCCCTTGCTTTATTTAGCTTTGTTATAGTTCCCTGACCCTTGCAGGGGGCATAACAGTGCTGCCTTTCTTGGCCAGGGACCATTTGAAAAAGAGACTATAGTCTCAATATGACCCCCTCTGGTTAAATAAAGGAAAAATAAATAAAATAAATAATTTTTCATATAATGGCTCATTTCCAATCCATATTTAATCATAATATTTAGATAACTTCAGTTTAATCAGCTGTTGTGTGGGGATGTCTATTAGTTAAGATTGTGTAGCCTATTCACCTGTAATATATCCCTGCATAAGCGTATAATAGACACAAACAGGGTGATGACACAAAAAGGTACCAATGCAATGTCATCACTTATTTTCTACCTCTAGGCTGGTATACCTTGTTAAAAATCACTGAGACTTCTTCCCCTAAGATAGTACCCACCAACACCTCTGGCTCAAGGACTATATGGCTGCTGGTACAGAATAGAGGCCTCTGTCTCTCATGCAGCCTGGCTCACTGGTAGAGGCTTGTCATTGATGCCACTGATTGATGATCATCTCCTTTATCCTGCAGGTGGAATAGGGGGAACAGTAGAATATTGCTTCTGATTGGACTGATCTGATCAGTGGTGTTGGACTATTTAGCTCCACCCTTACTGTGTTTGTCTGTTGTCATGGACACTGATTGATGATCTTCTTCGTCCTTTATCCTGCAGGTGGAGGAAAGATTATGGATGGGATGGAATGAAGAGGATGAGGAGGAGGAGTAGGAAGATGATGATTGAGGAGCTCATTAAGTATACATACACAAAAACACACACACACACACACACAGCCAGAGATGATTGACAGCATGCAGCATGGACTCGGCAGACATAAGAGACTCTCACACATGCACATGTGGACATATGGACTGGAGTGGACATTGTGTGGATGTCCATATGTGTTGAACCTGTTCACTATTGTTTTGTCCACATGTGTTGAACCTGTTCACTATTGTTTTGTCATGTATGAAATCATACGGACATGTGGACTAGACACTGTACACATTGTGTGGATGTCCATATGTGTTGAACCTGTTCACTATTGTTTTGTCATGTAAGAAGTCATATGGACATATCTAGACAATGTATTAACATCTATCACCATCTATTGTAAAATATGTATATTATAATGTTGTGTGTGTGTGTGTGTGTGTGTGAAAACCTTTTTCTCTGCAGTATTGAGGGTTTGAGTATTTGTTTGTATGAGGGATGAACTTACAAAACTGATAAAAAAAGTTTTAACACCAAACTGCTCTCAGTCTCCACCATGTACCTGTATGATGGATCCATAATCTGGTGAATAACAGCAGGAGCAGTTTCTCATCATCACCATGTACCTGTGTGCTGGATCCATAATCTGGTACAGCAGGAGCAGTTGCTCATCATCATCACCATGTACCTGTATGCTGGATCCATAATCTGGTACAGCAGGAGCAGTTGCTCATCATCATCACCATGTACCTGTATGCTGGATCCATAATCTGGTCAATAACAGCAGGAACAGTTTCTCATCATCACTGTCCAGTCTTCAATGACCTGCTAGATGTGAAGATGACCAAGAGGAAGAGGAGAGTTGCACAAACAGATGTCTCCATTTTTAATAATATTAATACATGATGCTGGTTTTGTGTGCATTCTATAAATTGCCTACTTTACATTTGCAGTAGTGTTTTGAATGAGTGAGATACAATATAATTATAAATGACTGTGGAAAATAACATTTAAATGATTTATGAATATGTATCTTTGCAATCAAATGCTTCCAATTATTGACCAGGACTTCCAACACTAAGAGCATTTCATGTGAATACAGCAACACTAACCACTGTAGCACCAACAGCATTACTAATATTCAACAGTAGAAACTAGTGTGTGTGTGTGTGTGTGTGTGTGTGTGTGTGTGTGTTAAACACTGCAGCACCAACAGCACTACTAATGAAATATCCCAATTTCATTTAGGCTTGTGTGTGTGTGTGTGTGTGTGTGTGTGTCTGTTAACCACTGTAGTACCAACAGCAACAGTCACTGGGATGCAGAGTTAGAGTTCAGTAAGTTGACAGCCACTGGGAAGAAGCTTCCTTTGAACCTGCTGGTTCGGGTGCAGATAGACCTGTAATGCCTCCCGGAGGGTAGTGGGGAGAACAGTCTTTGATGATGCTGCGTGCCTTATCGCTTGCCCTGGATGGCCTCGATGGAGGGGAGTGAAGAACTGGTGATGCGTTGGGCAGTTTTCACCACCCTCTGCAGTGCTTTTCGGTCGTGGGCAGAGCAGTTGCCATAGCAAACTGTGACACAGTTGGTGAGGATGCTCTTGATGGTGCAGTGGTAGAAGTTCACCAGGATCTGGGGAGACAGGTGGACCTTCTTTAGTCTCCTCAGAAAGACGCTGATGAGCCTTCTTGATCAGGGTAGAGGTGTTGAGGGTCCAATAGAGGTCCTCAGAGATGTGATCACCCAGAAACTTGAAGCTGGTGACATGCTCCACCTCAGTCCCATTATATCTCAATTCTAGATAAACTCTGCTGTGTGTGTGTGTGTACAGTTAAGAACAATGCAATTGTTCAACAAAAC